>NW_028257068.1:0-3703 GCF_035046125.1 Drosophila serrata | reverse complement strand
AACAAAAAATGCATTCATAAGACTACTTAATACTACATATACAGATCAAGTAGTCAGTACAAGTAACCTAGCATATGAATCACTTTCGAACTACGAAGTAGTCAAAACCAATAATGGAAACAGAGAAACGACTGTATTATCTCAATTATCAAAAAACTTTCCTTCACAATTCAAGTCACAACTTTCAAACTTATGCACCAAATACAGTGATATATTCGGATTGGAAACAGAACCAATCAGTACAAATAATTTCTACAAACAAAAACTGAGATTAAAAGACGATGAACCAGTATACGTCAAAAATTATAGAAGCCCACACAGTCAGGTGAACGAGATACAAAAGCAAGTCGGAAAATTGATCACCGACGGAATTGTAGAACCTTCTGTATCTGAACATAATAGCCCATTATTACTTGTCCCTAAAAAATCACCTCCCGGTTCTCATTCAAAGAAATGGCGATTGGTAATTGACTATCGTCAAATAAACAAAAAATTATTGTCCGATAAATTTCCACTCCCTAGAATTGACGATATTTTCGATCAACTAGGGCGAGCAAAATATTTTTCATGCCTTGACCTTATGTCAGGATTTCACCAAATAGAACTCGAAAAATCTTCTCGAGATATAACGTCATTTTCAACAAGCACAGGCTCGTATCGTTTCACGCGATTGCCTTTCGGTTTAAAGATAGCGCCTAATTCATTTCAGAGGATGATGACTATTGCATTCTCTGGATTAGAACCTTCACAAGCATTCCTTTATATGGATGACTTAATAGTTATAGGTTGTTCCGAAAAGCATATGCTTAAAAACCTAGCAGACGTTTTTGAGAAATGCAGGAAATACAATCTAAAGTTACATCCAGAAAAATGTTCATTTTTCATGCATGAGGTGACTTTTCTAGGTCATAAATGCACAGACAAAGGAATACTTCCAGATGACAAGAAATATGACGTCATCATGAATTATCCAGTGCCGCACAATGCGGATAGCGCTAGACGTTTTGTAGCTTTTTGCAACTATTATAGAAGATTCATCAAAAACTTCGCCGAATATTCACGGCACATAACTAGATTATGTAAAAAGAATGTTCCCTTTGAATGGACAGTTGAATGCCAAAACGCATTCGAATATTTAAAAGCAAAACTAATGGAACCAACATTATTACAATACCCCGACTTTAATAAAGAATTTTGTATAATTACGGATGCAAGCAAACAAGCATGTGGAGCGGTTTTAACTCAAAACCATAATGGACTCCAACTTCCCATTGCTTATGCTTCTAGATCATTTACTAAAGGAGAAAGTAATAAGTGTACTACTGAGCAGGAATTAGCTGCAATACACTGGGCAATATTACATTTTAGACCATATATATATGGAAAACATTTCACTATAAAAACAGACCATAGACCCTTAATATATCTTTTTTCCATGATCAATCCAAGTTCTAAACTGACACGTATGAGGCTAGAATTAGAAGAATATGATTTTACAGTTGAATATTTAAAGGGAAAAGACAACTATGTAGCTGATGCTTTATCAAGAATAACCATCAAAGAATTACAAAATATAACTGGAAATATAAATAAAGTCACTACAAGATACCAAAATAGACAGAAAATCCGCGCGGAAAATAAAGAAAAAGAATTGCCAACGCAATCTTTAAGTACAGCTTCTAGGCCCAACGTATACGAAGTCATAAACAATGACGAAGTACGTAAAGTAGTGACATTGCACGTAAAAAATATGTTATGTTCATTTAAACATGGCAAAAAAATTACTGCAAGATACGATGTTAGCGATTTATATACCAATGGAACTCTAGACTTAGGTCAATTTTTCCAAAGGCTTGAACTGCAAGCCGGTATAAATGAAATCAGCCAACTCAAAGTGGCACCGTGGGAAAATATCTTTGAATATATTTCAATAGATAATTTCAAATTAATGGGCAATAAAATATTGAAAACACTAAGAGTAGCGCTACTCAACCCGGTGACCCTAATAGATAAACAAAAAGAAAAAGAAGCCATTCTGTCTAATTTTCATGACGATCCCATACAAGGTGGTCATACAGGCATTTCAAAAACTATAGCAAAAATAAAAAGACATTACTTTTGGAAAAATATGACTCGTGATATCACTGAGTACATAAGAAAATGTCAGAAATGCCAGAAAGCCAAAATAACTAAACATAGTAAGGCCCCACTAACAATAACAGATATCCCAATAAATGCTTTCGACAGAGTGATAGTGGACACTATTGGTCCGCTACCAAAATCAGAAAATGGTAACGAGTATGCAGTCACTTTAATATGTGACTTAACTAAATATTTAGTTGCAATACCAGTACCAAATAAAAATGCTAACACTGTCGCTAAAGCAATATTTGAATCTTTTATTCTGAAGTACGGTCCAATGAAGACGTTCATTTCGGACATGGGAACAGAATACAAGAATTCAATTATAGACAATTTGTGCAAATATTTAAATATTAAAAATATAACATCAACAGCACACCACCATCAGACCGTTGGAACAATAGAACGAAGTCATAGAACATTTAATGAATACATACGATCTTATATATCGGTTGATAAAACTGATTGGGACGTATGGCTTCAATACTTTGTCTTTTGTTTCAACACAACACCCTCTATGGCACATAATTATTGTCCATATGAATTAGTATTCGGTAAACGAAGTAATTTACCGCAACACTTTAATAGCATAGATAGCATAGAAACAATATATAATATAGACGACTATGCTAAGGAGAGTAAATACAGATTGGAAGCAGCTTATAAAAGAGCTAGAGTAATGATAGAAGATCATAAGAATAAAACGAAAGTACTATATGATCAGAAAGTAAACAATATAGATATATCAGTAGGAAATAAAGTTTTACTAAGAAATGAAACAGGTCATAAGTTAGATTATAAATATACCGGCCCGTATAAAGTAACAGAAATAGGAGATAGAAACAATGTCATAATAGTTAATGACAAAAACAAAAAACAGACAGTTCATAAGGATAGATTAAAACTCTTTATTTCATAATAGCACTAAGTATGGCCATACATATATAATAACATATATAGATAATAATACATATAAATAACTTTGAAAAAAAAAAATCTTTTACGAACTCATTTCCTTTATTGTTAGTAAAAAAAAAAAAAAAAAAAAAAAAAAAAAAAAAACAATTATTATGATAATAAGAAATAAAATAACTCCATGAAATTACCTTATTTTTCAAAAGGAGGGAGATGTAGTATAGTGTAATAAGTAACATGTAGAGTAGTGTATGCATATATGAGTTCATAATGCACAACATAAATATACAAAAGGGCATTGCCTATGTCACTCATCGACAGCGTGCCAAGTACCTAAATACGTTTCAAGTGCAAACGTAATACGAGATGCACTTAATGCATTACTCGCATAAGAGCCGAGTCAGCATAGTTCCCACGCTGACCGCTCATATACATATGTGTACATATATGCATGCGCGACTCTCTTATTTGACTTTACATACTTTACTTATGTATAAGATAAAGCGGCTGCTCTGCCGCTGCGCCGACAGCTAGCAAGCCTTAGTCTAAAATTCAATGAAACAATTAATAAAAGACAAGCCGAACCAATCGGTTCATTAAAACAAATCCGGAGTGAAACTTATTTCAAAAGAAGGAACACACAACA
>NW_028257067.1:0-53028 GCF_035046125.1 Drosophila serrata | reverse complement strand
ATGTATTGAATGCTTTCATTCGGTCTCGAATGAGCACAGTATATGACAGCTGTATGGTTTAGGTCTGACCTCCTTTAACAATACTAACATTTATTAGAATACCTTTTAAAAATAAAAGACGAATTCGACCTGGTAGATGTTATTGTCTTATAGGGACGGAAACGACTCCGTCTGTACGTTGCAAAACTCCAAGTAAGTTCATAATACCCTAAAAAAGGGAATTTAAATGTATTGTTCAGAATTCGGGCTTTACCAGAAACGTTCATAGAAACAGGCATACGGGAAACTGGATCGGTTCTTGATACCAGCTGGCTCTTTGGAAGCTCTCATGGAATCACGTTGGAGACATCATAAGGCGTGAGACCAGCACCTGCGCCCACCTGCCGTGGTCATGGCACTGGGTATTCCCTCCTAGTTGGACGGCATTGGACGACCGTGTGTGTGCCTCAAATGTGATATAATAATGTCGACCTGCTGCATATTTGCTCTTGTTAGCTGTCAAAATAATTGACATAAAGTGGCATGTGTCTTCGGCATTGTTATTTACGAGCTGTACACGCATAAGCGGACACCATAACAAAGGGGCCATACACACCCACCACTATAAATAAACGGAAAGGTGCTGACGTGCCACCAAGGGCAAAAGGAGTCGGCAACCTGGCTTAGTGCCCCATTTTGGCCCATTTCTTCGCAGCGTGCCTAGAATTTATTTAGCCTGGATAGGGTAGCCAGCCAGGCCACTCGAAGTGCGTAGCTTGTTTCTCGGTGCTGGCATAACAAAGCTGGAGGACTAATTTATCAGATATTTCCGCAATTTCAATAGAATTTACTTTAATTTCGTGCCCCAGCGACGGCATGGCGGCAGGCAGCGGAAACCTCGCTCTGCCGCTCACCCATCCACAAAAATTTCACTCAAATATATTATTCACTGGCTGACTGAAATATTTATTAATGAAATTGCTCGACGCTGTTAAATATTTAGCTCCCGTGCATAAACAACTCCCGGAATATGTCCAAGTATTTTTGACTGACACGACTGCTGCCTTCTCGCAATGCCCTTATCCTTTGCTGGAAACTCGCACAGTTCACTGTCATCGGCAATTTCGGGTTCATCAAAAATTTAGCAGAGGATGCGACCCAGCAGAGCCAGTGAGCACAGCCCCACAGCACAGCCAGCTCTCGGAGATGTCAAAAATTCTTGGCGCAAAAGTTGGTTAATGGGCATAAATGTGGCAACACACGCTGACAACGACTAAAGAATGAACTTTAATGCGCACACAGAGCGAGTGTGCGTGTGTGTGTGTGTGTGTGCACACGCACAGGAATATGGTGATATCGATATTTCCTCGACTCGAGTTGCCTCCTGGCGCGACTCCATCTTTTAGCGCTCCCACTTCGCTGCAGCTCTGGGGCTTGCAAGCATTATTAATAAGTACGTAAGACGCTGCGTATACGTGACATTTACGGAAATTTGATTGAAAAATATCGAACATACTTTTCGCCACTTTCTCGAGGCGGCTCAGCATTTCCATTTGATGCGAGGAGGACAATATGAGCTCTCGTATGCCAATTTTTGCCTCGGTGTCCTGACGGAGCGAAGGCGCAGAAGGCACGTATCAGTGTTATGTCATATTTCACGGACCGGTCTCCGCTCTCCGCTATCCACTCTCCACTCTCCACTCTCAACTCTTCACTCTCCGGGCTTCTGGCAGCGATATGCGAGTGCGTGTGTGAAATTATAGCACGTGTGTGCGAAATTACGTGTCTCCTGAAAGGGTAAGCGACACCCTACGCCGCCCGCTTCTCGGGACATCGAGTATCCGGCGGAGTGGCTTTGCAGCGCTGCAGCCGCGGTGACAGCTCTCAGATTTGCAGCAGCAGTTGACATTGATTCATCAAAAATTAATCGAATTCCCAGTCTGCGGGCCTGCGTCAAACTGTCAGCTGTCAAGGAGGGCCAACTAGCCCGCCGGCCTGAGCCGCGTCCCCAGCCCCAGCCCCGTCCCTGGCCACGGCACCAGCTTCGGTCTCGCACACGTTTCGCACATTGCGTAATCCGCTTAAAACAACAATTTGTAATGGCATCGACAGGCGGCAGGGCCACAAAAAGCCGCCTGTGGTTGACGGTCGTGAGTGGTGGTCATGCCCACGATTGTTGTCGCATTATAATGCGGCTGTGGAACTCAAAGACCTCTCATAATTGGAATTCTGGCGCAGCGCAAATACTCCTAGTTTGCGATGCCAGGGGCTGTTGCTTTGTTTCGGATTTGATTCTCTGACCTGCACTGGCGATGGCATTCCATGTGCCATTAATTGCGCAGGACACGGGCGGGCATTGTGTCTGCATCTGTATCTGCATCTTCATCTGTCTGTGTCTGTGGCTTTGCCCTGCCGATGCCTTTGTCGGCCGTGACAGTTGGCAATCTGACAGCAGCTTTTATTTTATGCCAAGCTTAAGTGCGGCTTTTATCAGACCCTGGCCTGAATGCCCTTGCTTTTGATCCTGCCTCGGATCCGTCTTTAGATTTGGCCAGCTGCCAATTTCCGAATGCTTTCTATAAGCTCCTGGTGATTCCTGGCCTGGTCAGTAGTAGTTCATCATTTTAGATCCGTCACGAGTGCAGCAATTTGTTGCACATTCCAAGGGCTTTTCGCTGCTTTGCCAATCAATTGTCTGTTATCAGAACGAAAGTGAAATGTATCTGCCACTAATCCAGCTAGCGTTGAGCTTTAAGCTGTAAAAAGAAATGCTTGTAGAAATTGAGACAGCTGGACTATATGGCAGTTCCCCATTTATCGGGTGTTGAATGGGTTACTCCCCAGGGCCTTCACACACACATATCAATCGCAGTCGCGGCCCTTTTGACGAATGAGTGTTGATGTCCCAGGCCAGGTGTGCTCCGGCCCGCAAATGAGCTCTCCGAACCAGATTTGCGGACACAAACTTTCGGTAACCAGAAACCCAACCTCGGTCAAGGCCCACCTGGCAAATGGACCGTCCTTTGTGCGTTTCAATAAATGAAGCGTGATTGATTACGGGGAAAAGTTTTTAGGCAAATTTCATGTTTATGACACCCTCGAAGGCAGGGTCTACAGGGGGCTCACGGTCTGTGGAGGAACAAAAGGACTGGGCCACTGGACAGGTGTATGTACGAGGAGGGATTGGGGCATTTGTTAGTGTTTATTGTTTGAATTTCGTGTATCTTTGTTCAGCTGGCACTCCCTGTGGCGCCCCTTCTGCCGCTGCTACTCCTGCCTTCCGGACTACCTGACTAGCGACCCTCCCAGTCCCTTTCGTTGTCGTGCATGTCGGCTGGGAAAATATTTTGTCAGCCATTTTTATGCAAATGAAATAAATTTTGCATAAAAAGTCAAACATCAACAGAGATTTATGACTTGCTGAAACTTTAGCATAATTTCATAAATATTTAAACATTTTCATGTGCTGTTGCAGAGAGGCAGCCGAAATTATGCGCAAGTTCGAGTACGCCGACCAAAGGAAAAGGATGATTATGTGCAAATATTTGCGCTTATTATGCACAGCCCTTATTTGGCCCCGAATTGAAATGCCATCGAGTGACCAGACGTGCTGCCCAGAATAAGTGAAGTGCGGGCGAGTATCCTTTTTGAAATCACTTCTTCTTTTGCACAAATCACCAGGCCAATCAGTGTCCGTTTTTGCGTTAAAAAATACGTTTTTTAATACAAGTACATAATGCTTTCATTGGATGGATAAATGCCCTTATTGCGAATTTCTTACAATATATCTCTGATGGGTCTTATTGAAATAAAATGTATCTAATGGAACTGATTTGAATAAAATAAACACATTTTATAAGGAGAATACAACTAGCTCTGTAACAGGAAAGATAGTTTCCTATATAGGGCGCAGGCTCCTATGACAGCTACAAGACATAGTTTAAACAAGTTGGCCTTTACTTTTCGCTTAATGGTCTCGGAGATGGGGCTTTGTCGAGCATTTTGCTTCAAAATTGGAGCCTCACTCCTTTGTAGACTTCTATTTTGTTTTTTCCCAAAGAGAATTTTTGGTTAATCAGGATACTTAATAGAAGCTCAAGGTACTTCACAAATAAATCAAAAACGGAGGCTGCAACTGAATAGAAAATTGAATAATTTGTTTAATGGAAACTGTGTGCGGCATTTGAAAACATCGTTCAAAAAGCTTTCAATAGACAGAGTGGTTAGCAATTAGCCGGTTATTATTTCATAGATTCCCTACTGCGGCTTCTGTAGCTCAGCTCACGGATCACATTTCCCGAATAGCTTTCCAGCAAACGCTCTAGTTCGTGGGGTTTCCACCAGGCTCAGCACAAAACACTGTTAAATATCCGCTTATTTGTCCGCACAAAGCAAATTAATAATCCATTCAGAGCCGTGCCCCAACATGCTAAGGCCAATTGGCGGGCTTACTTGCACGGCGCTGCATAGTGGTGCACTGCCCGTGACAGTCGCGGTACTTCAATTAATGAGCGCTCGGCTAATTACAGGACGGGCAAACATGAGGAATTAGCAGCGGCATGCAATAATTCAATTGCCGGGCGTGGGGCTGACATATTTGCATTCAGCCCGCATTAGGACACGCCATGTGAGAGGGCTTATTCTACTGCGACACTGGGGGGGACTGAGGTTCTGCAGGGCCCCGACGCCAGGCTGCGATAAGAGCCATGAAAGTCGCCACGAAGCGGCCGATGTCGGTCCGCTTATCGGCTGCGTTTTATCGCCCTCAACATTTCAAGTTAATTTATTTCGCTGCTTTGATCTGGCAAGGACCAGCAGCGGGCTGGGCGGCGGCGAATAAGTTTTCATATAAATTTCGCCTTTTGAGGGACAACACGTCAGGCCGAAGCGGCGTTGGGGGATTTATCTGCTCAATAAATTGCGCAACTTGCGAATCAAAACATTTTCGGTCGACCAACCTCCGAGCGAGCTCTCCCCAGCCCGCTCCTGTGCGAGTGGGCCACATGGCCATAGCGCCGAGTGTTTACAAATAAGCGGGCCAAGAGGACTGGGTGCGGCAGAGCTTAGCTGCATGACAAGTGATTACACGGCTCCTGTCGTTACGCTGCTGTTGCCCTGTTGTTGTCCCGTTGTTGCCCTGTTGATATTTTTCCGATGTTTATGGCGGGGTCCCTGGCAACGGCATAGCAACTGCCCTGCCCCCGTAGTTTCCTCGGGAAAGTGTCGAAGCCAAAATGGCGTTCGCGAGCCACGCGAACGGTTGCGCCTGGCTCACATTAGTTTGGCAGGAATGCAGCTTGAGGCTGTGCCGCCACCTCGATCTCGTTTCTGTAATCAACAGGAAACCCATGTGCTGTGCGTAAAGCGGGCTAAGTTTTTACTACATCCATGGAAGAGCTGGACTCAGTTCTCTCCGCATAGCATTAGAGTAGATGCACTTCCTTAAGAGATGTTGCCACAGTCTTGGGTATAAGTAATTATGGGTTATGATATGTATTAGTTATGAACTTTATTTTCTCAATTGAATCGTACCACCACAGGGATAACTTAACCTATACATAATACGTTTATTTAGTAGTAACTTAGAGTATGTCCATTTCTTGTAGTTTTCATTAAAATCTTCTGATCATTGACTTGTAAATTGGATATACCTTCATTTTATCTTTCTATCATAAGATAATTAGTTGCACCTAAGACCGGTAATTAATAATAATTTCACTTTTAAAATATTTAAGAACTTTGTACTTTTAACGAGGATCGGTAAAATAGTTTTAAAGATGAACCCATTGGAAAATTAACGTTTAAGGACATTGGGGCTTACTACTTCGTTCAATTGCTAAGAATACCTCACGACTGAACACTCGTCTGTAGAATTCAAAGTTGCTGCATCCTTCTGCTGCCGTACTATTTATTATAGTTAAGCGCAAGGGTATTGAATGATTCGTTGTCTGCTCTCTTAACACTTTATCCTACTCGATGCGACTTTCTTTCGCAATGTGCACTTACTAATTTCGCATTTACGCTTTTACTGCCTTTGCGTTGCCATCGATGTTGTTGCTTTTTAGGAAAGAATTTTCACTCAAGCTCCGCGAAATTGTTTGCGAAGCTTAACGACATCGGTGGGGGTGTGCGGGGTGGGTTGTCTGAGTGTTGACTAAGGAAAGGCATGGGTGCGTGTCTCCGACATTGGCAGCCATAGCTCCGCTTATGGCACAAACACAAATAAGCAGCACCACGAGCCCCTCCCCCCTGCGATCTAGTGGCGCCCTTTGGCATTGCTCTTTGTTGAGATTTTATAGCTTGCATTTGTTTCACGCTCACTCGACGTCGACGGCATTGACACACATACTTGCACACTCGAGAAGAAACGCCAACATTTGCGCTGCACACAGTCGCACAGCCACACAAGCTCGAACATGCGCTCGTCGGCGATGCATCGCGATACTTACACCTACGTACATGCATACATATATGTATGTACATACATATGTACATACGTAAGGACACACATGCATGCAATTTACGAGGCGCTGTAAATGAAATTTTGTTTGTTCGTTTGTCGACATTTTGAACTTTCGCTTTGGCCCCATTGTTGCACCGACTGTCGCTGCTGTTGCTGTTGTTGCTGTGCTGTGGCTGTTGCTGTAGCTGCACTTGCTGCTGCTTCACAATCTTGTGCATTATGCCGGTTATGGTGCAAAAAATCGCTTGGCAAATGCAATCTTACGACCTCAGCAAATTAAAGCGAAAGCCGAGATCATTTTCAATAAGAAAGAAAGTAATGGGCGTGTCCTTTTACCATACCCGCTACTTTTTATACCCTTGCAGGGTATTATAATTTCATTTATTTTGAACTCTTGAGTGGTTCTGAGCTAGACCAAAGTCATTCTAATAATAGAATGCAAAACGCTTATACATTTGAAATAGTAGCTGAAAGTTGGGAATGCAAAACTCTTAAAATATAATGTGCTTTCAAAAATTCAGCAAGGTTTCGCTCTAGATCTAGAATGCTTATAATGCAATGTAGTTGTATGAGTAAAAAAGAGGAAATAGTCTCACTCACTCTCTGGATTATGAACACAGTTTTAAGAGATCCTAGAAGGAGCTTTATAGCCAGCACGAAACCGTATGGCGTTACTCATCTTTTCATTGTAAGGTATTTAGCCAGGTCAAACTCCTACCACTCACTCGTTCCTTGCAGTGCATTAACTACGTCATACTTAAGTATAGTCAAATAAATACGCACCAACATTTAAAATGGACAGGAAATTATGTAATGTATGCCGATGTTTGTAAACCCTTTCGATATAGTCTTCCGACCATATTAAGTTCCCGAGGTGTGATAGAGTATATGAAAATATAATTCTAATTTCCAATTGGACGTGACTAGATCGATTCGTCTGTTTATGCTGATAAAAAATATACAAGAAAAGGACTCATACAGTGCATTACAGACTTTTGATTACCCCCTGCAGGGTATTAAGAACAGTTCAAAAATACATCCTATTAGGCATCTATGGGCTTACTGATTACTCATGCGCAGTGATTCTTTCGGCTTTTCCCCAACATACATGTGTAGGTGAGCTCCATTTCGCACATAACATACATGAGTGCATACGTACACACTTGTGCCATGGTAATGTGTGCCTGCCTGGCAGCTCCTGCGCGTTTCCGGTGCGCTTGTGGCACTTGGCAGGTGGCGTAATATTTTTAATGCCGCACCCGAGAGCAGCAGTCAAATATGACAATGTTCGCGGGTGCTCTGCCAGCGGTAATGAAAACGAAAAGTCATGAATAAATTTATTTATTGAACGTATCTTCCTGCTGCTGTCAGCGCAAAGCGCGCTGCTCCAGGAAGTGCCGCTGAAAGCCGCAGTGCTTTAATTTATTGTGGCACGTCCTCCATCGGATGCTTGGCGCCATCTTCCGTCGTTCGCATTTTGTGATGCCGTTCAGCCTGGCTGGCCCACCTCCCCCCGCTTTCGACAACAAGGGGCAAGGGTGCAGCTTAACTCACAGCCCCGCGAAGCAGGCGAATTCAATTAGAGCCTTACAGGTCGCAGCCGCTAGTCGCTCGGCCCTGTCTGTCAACCGCAAGAAAGTTGATAAATTAAGCCACACCAGACGACCAACCACCATTAACAAAGCCAGCCTAGGCCGCCATAACAACCCGTCCTTTCCCAGGGTAAAGAAGCTAGGCCTTGTCAGCAACACCTGCTATGAGTTATTTACTCGTCCTCTGCCCGGACCTTTACACAGCCAAGAGTACACACTGGGGGACCTCCTACGAAGCCAATTTAAGCAGAACGGGTTCACGTGATTCCGGCACACCGAAATAGTACGAATAATTATGGGGCAAAGTCAGGGAATTCGCGGCTAAACAAAAGTTTTAATTCAACCGTTAAACGCACGATTTATTGTTTATTAATGCCCTGCCAGATATGCAAATGGATCGCAGCGCGGTTGGGCGACAGAAATTAAGCATCGTTAAAGGACCGCGAGGCAGAGGAAAGTGCGTGCGCGTGCCGAAATGTCTGCAGTGTTGACATGCTCATGACTCTTCTCTGGCTCCAAGGACACCCGCCCAGGACCCAGGCACACGAACCCAGGCGCTCCGCCTTATACCCAACCGCCAGGAAGAGCCGCTGGCTCATGCTCTCAAATTGAACCCGATTCCGGGAAAAGCACCGCCGACGAATCCTTCGGCCGGGGCTCAAGCACAAACATGCAGGTGTAATCAATGGCACACAAATAATTTCCGCCTCAGTTCAAACGCATAGCCGGAAAATTTCAAATCACAACAAACACGTAGCGAGAGTCCGATATCCAGGAAAGTGAATGGCGCAGGTAAGTGAAAGTGGGAGTGGAAGTGGCTGTGGGTGTGGGTGCGGGGTTTTCTTGTTTGTGCCTGTGGCTATTTTTATTGAAAATTGTGGACTTTGCATGCCGCACAAGAAAAGGTGGAGCAGGCTGGAATTTAATTTCGGCCTGGCAATATTTCTACCAAGTTTCAGGTGCCCGTGCCCCAGCCCGCACCACCCTCGGTGAGAACATTCCCAATATTTCAGCTGTCAAACCGGGACAGATAAATAACCCAGGCCAGCAAGTCGGTGTCCCGAGTTGGACAAGTCGAAATCGAGAGCGACAGTCACGAATGTGTACATATCGGGGGATCCATTAAGAATTAAAATCTGATTTTGGGATAGCCGCCAGTGAAACACTCGTTCGCAGGACCGTTCAGATATGACTGCATTAAATTCAAGTCCATTTAAATTTTTATGTCCGCACAGTGCTCCGCGTGAGAGCGCAAAAAATGTCATCGAAAACGAAATCCATAAATAATACTTTATTGTTCGATTTTTTGTGGGCCTCGCCTCCGCCCGCCGGAGCCCGACAAAAACCAAGCGCAGGAAAATCCCCGAAAGTTGTCAGTGGTCTAACCAGCGCCTGTCATACCCTGGCTGGGATTTCTGCAGACGAACGCACAGCGGTTTTGGGCATCCGATGCCGGTCAGTACTACCCGCTGCCAACTGGCACACTGGGCAGACAGCAAACTGCTTAATAAGCAGCGCAGCTGTCAACATTCTGGTATCAATTTTGATGCCGCCGCCGTTGACTTTTGGTTTTTGTTTTGCTTCGTGTTCGGTGCGTTGCCCACAAAACGTCGGCCATCAAAAGTTATTGCGCCGGGCTCGGGCGCTATCAATTTCTAGTTCAGTGATCTCTTTAGCAGGAAGTGCTTAGCGCAATTGACAAAATGGCGGACGCAATAAAACCGAAAATGGCCGCCGAGAGCAGCCGGAGCAGGCTGCTATAGCCCGGAGCCCTGGGCACAGGTACGAATTTATTTAGCGCTGCAGGCAGACGGCAAATTAATTTCGAGGGCCTGGTATCTGACATCTTGATGTCCCGCGCGCTCGTGTTATCATCAAAGCACTTGGTGTCCCTGGAAGGCAAGAGGAGTCCTGGCCGAGGTCCTATCTCGTTTATGTGCCGCAAATTGCAGCTGCTGTCCATCATTTTGGCTATAATCAAAACACAAACGGATCGCAGGACAGCTTCCCTTGGCGGGTAGGTAGCTCCGTAGCTCCATAGCTTGCCATCTCGACAGCTCCGGGCTTTGAGGCGCACTCTCTCCGTACACTAATTGCTTTCAATTTAATGAAAATTTTAATAGAAAAGCGACTCGCCAGAAACAGTTGTCGCTCCTTGGGGCCGGTTCTAAGCCGGTTCCATGGCGTGCACAAAATACATAACGTAATGGCGCCAGGCAACGGGCTGGAGACAGCCCGAAAATTGCGCCAAAACAATTTGCACTTAATACAGTGCAGGGAATTTATTTGGCACACACGCATACTGCATACCAGGGCCTCCCAGAACTTGATAATCAAAAGTTTACACTTTCGGGAATGTAAGTGTGCCCTTTATTTAAGTTTTGTATTTGCATTTGCATTCGCAGACGAAACTTTTACAGCCCTACGACAGGAGGCAGGAGCGGCGGGAAACACGTAACGGAAAATTGCAATTGCGAGTCAAGTCGAAGCCCATCTGCATTTCCGCCACTGGCAGTCCTGCATAAGAGTTCACCTGTCGATTCCACTTGCACATCAATGTCAACTGTGTCAAGATTGCTGCTGCTGCAGGCGGAGATAGATGCTGGCTAAAAGGCCTGCCTGTCTGGTTGATTCCCTTCCAAGCCACTCGTGGAGAGCACTCTCTTTGCACCTGGACCGTAGCCGGAGTCGGTGGCTGCTAATGAAGACACAAATCGATGTTGGCACCCTTGGGCCCAGCGGCACATTCTTTCGCCCCGGTAATGGCCTCCTGAAATTGTCGGCCATAATTCCTGGCCACAGCAGTTCACGCATCGATGGAGCCAATAAACAATGATGAATCACTTATAAATTGTTGGCATATTTCGAGGACCCGCCGCCGAATGCTGTGCCCGAGCGGAACGGAGCGGAGCGGAGTGGAAATTGAAATTGATGACGCTGCTCCTGGCAAAGCCTGACTTGTCGCTGTTTAAACGCTGCCAAGTAAGAAGGCGCTGCGACCGCTGCGATGCTGCGATGCTGCTCCCCTCTTTCTCCGCCGTCTTTTGGTTGTTTATTTACGAACATTAACAAAATAAATGACATGCAAATAAAAAGCCAAATGGGAACGCGCAAGCGAAGCGACGTGGCTGGCTAAAAAGTTTGAATAGACAAATTATTGCGCTGCCGCCAGCTAGCCAAAAAGCGGGCGAGGTAATCACTAATGTTAACTGCCACCCACCAATCGTCAAACGCCAAACGCAATTCACTCACAATTTCGCGCCAGAGGGAAGGCATTTTTAATTTTGCCTCCAAATGAGTCGTGATTCGGAGGACTCTCACGTTGATTGCCTTCGGCTGTCACTGAGCGATGGCTCTTGGTCACGTAATTAACAGCGAACTTATTAATCGCCGGCTGACAACTCCGCCAGTTGTCTAATTTAGTCAAATTGCCTGCAAATCGAAATTACACCAGACCCTTGGACGATTCTTTTCTTCCTTGCTTTGTTTTCCCGTACAACTTGGGTTCTTCATGCAAATAAGGCGTCGCTAGTCAACGTGAAAATTTGGCAGTTTCGAAAGGATTTCCGCTCGGAGGGCGCAAAAGCGATGTCGGTTGCCATTTGACTTTGCGGCAAAGTGCGGGCCCTGCCGTTGACAGCAGGACGTTGTAGTCGGCGTTGTCGGTTGGCAGGCATTTACAAAATTTTATAATAATTATAATTTTGCGTGTATTTGCATATTGTGCGCCGGGCTGTCGATGGGATGGGGTTGTGCGACTTGCTGGCTGTGCCAGATGTGGGCCCAACATGGCAAACGTTGCCGAGGCCCAACTTTATGGAATATCAACGGCATTCTGTGCAGCAGGTAGCCAGGAGGTGCTTGCTCATAATCGGAGCATTTAAGAAATTTCCCAAAACCAAGAACTCTGTGTTTGACAAGCTTAATAATCGTATGTCGAGCAGCATGTACTTACGCATGTGGCCACAATTAAATTCTGCAGATATGCAAACTCGGTTGAGATATAAATTTCATTCTGCCGCAGATAGAATTTACCTCAATGTATGTGTGCGCACTTTCTGATCAAACTCCTTTCCGGGCCATGGCCAAGCCTCTTGCTGTAATTGACTTATTTGTAAACAAATATTAATAGATATATTTCTGATAACAAAAAGCTGCGATCTTCTACATGCAATTAGGCAGAAATATAACCCACAACTGTATGTTTTATAGCATTAGGTGGGCTCTGACTTGGCCTTCATGTCCATTGATTAACTTGCTTGAAATTTCTAATTTGGAATACCCATTCCGCATGTGAAGAGCAATTTTTGATTCAAAGGCCATTGTCAGTAATTCCATTTCTGCATCCTCGATTGCATCCGCTCGTTTGTACCTAACTATGTACGTATGTTCTGCAGCTGGAAATCGGACCCAGGACGTTGTGCCCGAGAGGGGGCACAACAGATACAGCTCCTAATACATTGTCACTGCAATTGACATTTTGTCAAATGGCAATACAATGCAACTTCCCCTTGAAGCGTCCCGCATCCCCGGACACGCACTCGCACCCGCACAGACACATGTGGCCGGCGCAACAATCGTATCTCGATACACGAGAACTTGTGCTGTAAAGCAGCTTTTAATGTTGCGTAATAAATTGAAAAGTAAGCAAGCGTATAAAACACACCCACACCCCCCATACTCCCTCTGGCAACATTGTGGGGGGGGGGCAAGACGACTATCGCTTTCAGACAGTCATAAAGGCGAGTTAACAATGCCAGCTGCTGCTGCAATCCAATGCGGGACACAGAGATACTTATTTAGTTCGACAGTGGGGCCGGGATCCGTCGTGATTGAAAAATTCTGGCGCTTTGTTTTGCAGCCCACACGGAATCCACACTCGCTCGAATTCGGATTTCGGGGATGCTGGGCAAATGTCAATGGATCAATGCTGGATTCCCGGGCACTCCGTTGCCTCCGTTGTCTCCATTCTGCCATTCAATTTTCGGCATCCCTGCGATTTGTTACCCGGCACTCCCACTCGCCCCACTCCCCCCACTAAGCCCCGCCCGGCCATATTTAATGTCACGTATTTGATCAGAAAATTAAGGATCAAAAAAGCATTTGTGTAAGCATCTGAAAATGTTGTGATTTATTGCGCCACAGCCAGTTGGCCCGGCCAGCGCTCCTGGCCGGCCAAGCTGTGCGGATTTGCAGGGACACTGCCACACATCCTTATGATGTACGAGAGAGACCAGCAGCTGCGGGCCGAGCCCGAGCGTCTGTGGCAGGCTGAGACTGTTTAGTTTTAAACTGGGACGTGTACAATTTAATTTAATCTCAGGATTTCGCCCAGCAACTGCTGTTCTCTCGGTGCTCGCCTTCCCGCTCGGGCGACACATAAATTTCGCACATGACTGGCCCGGAACAAAGTGGAGGACAAGAAAATATGGAAAATCTTTTCATTTTCCAGGCTTCTTTTGTATGTTAGATTACTGTATTTCATTTCACTTTATGCGGCTTCGTTGATATTTTGAGGACTCTTTGTTTGCCCGAGGCGGAGTTGTGTTTTTCCAATTATCTGAATTACTTTCGCCCACTGTCCTCGACAGCCACTTACCCGGAACAGTGATAAATCACTTACCTGCCGACCTGCCGTCCTGCCGTCCTGCTGTCCTCTTGTCCTGCCGTGCAGTCGAGATATCCTTTGAGCAGGACGAGGGTTTGCGGCATCAAGATGCGTGTGGCAGGCGAAAATGCGATGTCATTGCAATTAGCAAATGCGGCCGGGAATATTTCAAATATTAATTAAATTTTCGGAATCTTCATCCGATAATAATCTGATATAGATCCTTCACTCCCGCCACGCCGCCCCCGCCAACTCGTCGAGCAGTCAATTTAATTTGCTGAGAGCTATTGCCTTCCACGGCACGTAAAGCAATTTGAAATGAGCAACTGGCGGGTAAATTTAATAAATGTTTCACGTTTTCAGGGCAGCGTGTGTGTCGGCCTGGGTCAGCGGGTATGGCCCGATGAAACCGATAGCTCAACACAATAATGCCCCTCCGCAATGATGATGATTTCTGCAACATTGCTGCAATTATTATCTGTTTATGCTAATTAAAAATCAATGAAAATGAAAAGTGCCATCGGGCAGCACTTTTTTCCGGCGTATGGTAATTGCAATTGCCGCACTGTTTACCTCTCGATCTCCCGCGACAAGTAGAACAATTAAATCAAGGGCCCGGTGCTTTCCCAACTGGTGGTCGAATTAGTTTCTCAGAACTCAGAAATATACCGAGCAGGGCCAACGGGGCACACAATATCCCACTGCCTTGGGGCTGCAAATTGTATTTAAATCCAAGTCCTGCCACATCAAATTTGATTGTCAGCCGCAGATTCCGAGTTTAAAAAAATGTGAGCAAACACTGGGCGTGTACTTGGGCGTGTGTACAAGTGGCCAGGCCCACTGTAACCAAAGTGACCCGGATCTGGGGGGCCCAGCGGTTATTTTTGGTCTTTGTATCAAATGAAGCGTGCGAATGCCACAACGCCCCCAAGGACCGACCATTAAATGCGCAGCCCCCAAGACTGGCGGTGCAGGAACTCCACTCAGCAAGGACGCAAAGGGGGCTGGTTCTTTGTGTGTTTGCCTAACAAGTGACCAGAGACAAGCGCCGCTTGTTGATAAAGTCATCAGCCAGAAATCGATAAAGATAATAAAGGACGTCGAAAAATTCGCAGAAATGTGTATCCAGGGTGGGGCGGTCGCTCCAGATGCCATTCCATCTTGCTTCCCGCTGATCGGGAGCCCTGAATGCGAAATTAATTTATTTCCTTAAAGACCCGCAGAGCCTCCTGCTCCTGCTCCTTCACCCTCCATCCCTCAGTTCCCATTCCGCTTGCTCTTTGACACCAATTCAAGAAATTAGAAACACGTGACGTCGCTTTATACTCTAATTGATTCCCATTTCAATTGAATTTTATTTGCCGCAGCGTGAACACAGCCTGCGTTTGTCCAACGCCAGCCAATGCAGAGTGGCATTGAGGTTTGTGATGCGCAAAAATATAATAAAGCAATAAATTAAATTAGTGCGCAATATTTAAAAACAAATAATCGCTCTCGGCTCGGCGGATGTTTTCGAACAAAGCCAGCAATTGCAGCGCCATAAATAATGGATAAACATTCATGCAAATCAACACTGCAACCGCTTATTGTTCGTGTATTGGTTTCTGCCAGCACACAGTGGGGTTGATACTAAAAATTAATGCTAAAATCGATTTCCTAAAAGGTCGGTACATTCCAAATACCGACCAGTTTCGACTTTGATATCTTTTTAAATGACCAAGCAAAAATACCCATAAATAATTAGTACAATCACGCATTTTGCAATATGAATATTACATTCAGAAGGCCTCAGTCACTTTTGCTCCAATGCTTTTGTTTAGATATATAATTTATTTCAATTAAAAATGTATTTCGGTGGGTCCTTGTGACCCCACTGCGTAGCGGTTGGCAATGGTGGAATGCGTGGAGAGCGACTTACAATCGAATTAGCTCCAATAAGGCACGAAATTAATTTCCGCTCTTCACGCCGCAAGCCGCAGAACATAATTGCGGGTTCGGAAGCGAGAGTATGCACTCGAAAACAAAAATTTACGCAGTTCTCATGGGGATCGAATAAGAGATGCCCTGTACCTAACAGAACCTTGCGTCGGTACCTAAATACTACGTATATTAACATCCCCAGACTCTACCTAAATTTCTTTTAGTTCGGATTTTTAAAAATCAGGGAAAACGTATAACTTTGTTAAAGTCCTGATTATTGTGAGGCTATAAAATAAGTAGAAAGCGCTTTTAAAGCTATTGGAAAAACGAAGATTTTTGAAATGAATACTCGTCTGAAACTATGACAGCTTTATAAAATGATATCTGAAACGTTCCGACTACAATAAAAATAAGACAAATTGAAAATCGAAAAAAATAGACACGCGGATCTGGCTAGATCGATTCGACTTTTAGTGATGCTCAAATGTAAAGTTTTAAAACACCGGGATTAAAATCTGTAAATGAGTAGCTGTCAAAGAAACTAAGAAATTCCATTTTTGTTTTTTCATACTCTTAATTCTCTTAGTTAACTATGAATCATTATTAAATTGAATGACAAAATTGACTATAAGGTTTCAGTAAATACTATAACTGTGTAAAATGAATAATAATAAATAATATTATTAAAATTTAATTGATATTGGGCTGTATCTTGTCAAGGGTTTTACATACAGAAGTTACACATTTCGGTGCTGTAACAATTTAAAAAGCATAAAACTTATTTATTTGATTCACTAGTAGCATAGTCCATGTCTGTCCATATAGCTCGGCAATTAGTGGTTAATCTCACAATGTGACAGAGAGCCAAAGAGACATAAGGACTGGAGTAAGTCCTATGTGAGCCTGTCTCTTAGCCTGCACTGCCGGCCAAGCAGGTCTCGGATAAAAACCAATTGAAGACAGGGCTGCCACCCACGGAGGGATCCTAGTCCCAATCCGGATCTGGGACGTTCTACTGGCCAAAACACTTAAGATTGCGTCGCACACAAATTGAATTTTTTGCTCGGGCGGCAAGTCATTGTTTGAGCGGCGAAAAGCAACCCCTGGTCCGTCTGCGGATTATGTGGCAGCATATTTACGCCGAGAGCCTCGGGATGCCTCGCACTCGCATAACATCTACATCTTCATGCCGGCACCCGCCATATTTGCGAACTTCTATGGCATACTTTCCCGGGTAGGCAGGCACGGGCTGTCGATTGTTGGAAAGTTGCTCGATGCGGCATGGAAAATTCCTCAGCGTTCGGTGCTGCATCACATGGAGTATCCGCCTCCCACACGTTGATGGATCCCCCATTCCGCCCCCGTCCTTCCGCTCTACCATTCTCTATCCTTCCAGCTTGCCAGCCGAGCAGACAGCCTGCCCCACCGGGCACTCAGCATGTATTGACTCTGTATTTCTTTCTGTGGCGCTGACTTAATGGCAAAGTCCCCTGCGGCCGGCCATATGCAATATTTCTCAAGTCATCGGTGAACACTGAGTGTCTCCGAGGCGTGTCCTCGTCGAACGCAGTGGATAATCGGCTGGGTGACTGACTATCTGCTTCTGACTGCAATACACTTTAAAGTCCGCCAGGCGGCAGTTAAAACTTTTGGCCGGAGCTGTGTCTTCGGGGATCTTTAACTCCCGCAGGCCCCAAAGTGCCATTACTGAAATTGAAGACATCTATGAGTTGTCCTCCCCATTGACGGTCGGCTCGCACACACATGCCAGTGCGTGGCACACCACCCTCCTCTCTCGGATGTGTGTATCCGGCATCGCTTTTATGGTAATGAGCTCGCATTACAAGCAGCCAAGAAAGCGGAGCGAAATATTTTGACACGCCGCCCACATTGATATCGGAGCAAGGAGGTTCGCAGTTAGGAGCAGGGACCAAGGAGCAGGAAGCCTGGAGCAGGGCGCACTGAGAAAGGAGCTGGGAGCATCGAAGGCTTATCACATAGCACTAAATGGCTCCGATGCTCCGGGAATGTGCTCTTCGCCCTTCGCCATGTTAAAGTCAGTGGCGGCGTGCAAACTGTTTATTTCCGTAATTTCACTTGAGAGTACTTTCCCCGCTAAATTTTTGAATGAGCGCAGGTTCGCACTACCGTCGGCCCTCCCTTACGGGCCTTTTGTCCTCCTAGTCACAATACATAGTACCTCAGACGTAGACCCGCTTCATTTGCGGCGCGTGTCTCCTGCTGACACACATTTTTAAATCTTGATGTCAGGCGTTTATTTCGCAGCACCATTGTTTTTGTTATTGTTGGCACTCTGGTGCTTTTGTTTGAGCCCGAGCCGAGAAGGCCCAACTTGAACTTGGGGCCAAGCCCACACCAAAGGCTGAAAGGAGGCACGAGTGCGAATATTTCACATTTATGACGCAAACTTCTGCAAGTGCAGCTGATTAAAATCTGTGGCACATTTCCACACACATGATTTTTTGTGTTTTAATATCGTTCCTGAAATGCTAGTGTTTAGTTTGTGTTTTATGCAAAACAGTTAAGTAAAAGTGTTTCTAACGTAACAAAACTCTACGCACGAGCAGTCAACAGAAACAAATTTTATTGAATTTACGGAGTAATTTGAGATTTTACAATTTTAGAGTATTTATGTAGATATAACAATACTTACTTACTTCGAAATACTTTATGCTGGCCCAAAACATAAAGTTTAACTCTTTTCCGACACATTTGATTATGAAGGATTTGGTTATATTTCCTTTTTCTCCTTGTGTCAACACCTAATTGCGTTTAATTTATCTTAGTTTCTCCTAGCAAGAGATGATTCACCCTATATTCATTGGAGTAATTGAATGACAAAGGTCAAGCTCTCATAGATTCTAAATTCACCAGCATCACCTGCATTTCTTTTCATTGTTAAAAAGAACTAACAAATATTTCGATCGATATAATGTTCTTAGTATACATATTTATGCATACGCTTTTACAGATCCGCTGACTCAAGTTATTATTACAACTTGAAATCAAAATACAATATCGTGCTATTTCATTTTATTTTTATATTAAATAAACGTACCTATAAATGTGGGGTTACATCTGGCCGTTTCTGAAAATTTCGTGGTATCTTGTTATGCAAAGTGGTCGCAGACAACAAAGAAAATAATTGTCCTTGTCGAACTACGAATACAAATAAGCAAGAATGAAAGTTATGGTTCTTATGCTGAAGTTTGTATACTCTGACTTAGATCAAAAGTTATTCTTTAATACATATCTGAGTTGTAAAACGTTCATGGCATATTTCTTTGATTTTGATTAAAATTAAATTAAAATTAATTAAATTAATTACATTAACATTAGACGAAAAAAAAAATTTCGATTGATAAGACACTTATGCAACTAGTTCTGAAACTATTTTGCTTCAAAACATGATTTGTACAGATGGGCCGATATTGTATCTAGATCCACTTGTTTGCTGCTCAGTTACAGAAGAAGAAAATGTATTCTTGAGTGCTTTACTTTGTTACAAAAATTACGTTACCCTCTGCAAGAGTATATAAAGTTGAAAGAAAACAAAATACACCGAACAAATACATGGAACAATCGCGCGTAGAGAGTTTAAGACAAAGACCTGAGTCCTCCTACGTCGACTGACTGGCGCAGAGTGGCAACATTTTAGTGGGAGCCTTGTTTGCTGCCCCGACAGAATGGCTTCAATAAAAAAAATGGGTGAAGCGAGGACAGGCAGGGGCCGGGGATTCCCGAAAAGACAAAAAGAACTTTCCTACACATACAGAGCGTAGAGGGTAATTCTTAGTTAACGAGCAAGCAAAACGTATTCACGCTCAGCTAATCCCCGAGGGACCCACACAGGGCACAGCCGAGGACCAGTCCCGGCCCTGATTCGCCTTCTGGCCCAGCGTGTGCGATGTGTACTTAGGACCCAGTGCAGTCGGATAGCTCCGCTCCCCGGCCGTACTATTAAAGCCTAATTGTGGGCAATTACTTGCTACTCGGCTAATAAAAACGTTAGAGATATTTGCGCATTTTAACTAATGATTTTCTGCTTAGGCCTAGGCAAACACTGGCGAATTTAAGTGTCCGGCTGAGTAGCCCATGCCATCCGGCTCGTAAATTACACCCACACAGCGTTCCACAACATCTCATTAGCAGGCGGCTGACACAGTTATTAATAATTCATTCAGTACTAATAGAACGCTTGTAGTTCGAACGGCACACATGACACGGCAGCAGAAATCACGGGGCAGGGATATGGAACACAGGCTCTCTCGATAATTAGCAGACTGCCTGTATAATTCAGGCCGCGCCCAAGGCAGTCCGAGTGGGAAAAGACTATTCTGATACGTTTAAAGCCCCTCAAACAGGTTGGGCTACGGCCATCAATCATGATTGGTTGCCAGCCAATCCGTCGCTGTAATTTCCAGGCCATCAACTCCCTGGGCCACCTAAACTCCGGCCTGATTATGCAAAGTCCTCATTACGGACTTAATTTGTTAAGCTGTTGGCGGGCGAAGTAATTTGAATTGGCTGCGCGACATCTTGCAGTCCATTGTTAATGTTTATGGTAGGTCGTAATCCAATTTCCTGCCATAAACCCCCCACTCAGGCTAAGCCGCTTCTACGCTTCAGTAGAGAGTTTGGGTCCAATATAGTATCGATAATAACGATCTCAGACCCGGCCCAATGGCAAACTTTTGCATCGCAGTCCGATGAGCGTTGCCAAGAACTCAGTTTGCGAGTTCCGTCAATTGGAAAGCACTAAAGGATGCCAGCCGATATTTATCTGCAAAGGGTCGCCCAATGCGGGCTGCACACAATGCCGGGCAGATAAGCTGGCCGGGCCAGGCAAAAGTCACGAAAATAAATGGAAATTAAAAGTTGGCAAGCCCTGATTGGACAGCAACAGTCCCAATCCTGGCCAGCAGGGCCTTAAATTATGCCAAGCCCCACAAAGGTTAGTGTGAGTGCGTGCTCCCGAGATTGAATAATATATCAAAAGCTCTCGTTCGGCGTTCGAGGCTGCGCTGATTCCGCTGCCGAATGCATGTCCTATCTGTCCTGCGGTAGCATCTGGCGGAGGACTTGGGCATAGTAACCGGAGCGTACGTGCTGAGGCGACTTGGTTATCATGACATCATCGTGCAATAAACGGAGTCTAATGAATAGAAATGAATTTAAAAGCCAGAATAAAAACAAAGACTCTCGTCGGAGACACAGTGACGTGAAGCAAGGGGGGTGCTGGCGGAGCACGGACCCGCAGCAGGCTGCCAGCCAGTCTACGCACAGATCCAGATCCACTGACTTGGAGGCAGTCGGCCAAGGAGCCAGGCCGGGCCCGCAACTAGACGGCAAACTTAGCTGACGACCAACCGGGCATGTTCCAATTTCTGTTTTTGCTGCGCAGGCAGGCAGCATCGGCATAGGCTCTCCTCGGCCCTGACTTGTAATCCGTTATTTAAATATTTTTTGTTTTTTATTTGCCTTTGCTATTACGCTTGTAGATATTTTGCATAAATAACTACGAGCAGGCAAGAGCTGGGCGCCGAGCAAAAACTCGACTGACATGCCATCGCACACAGCCTTCTGCTGATTCTCGTATGCACACAATCAAATCAGAGCTAGACAGAAAGGAATAACAATCTGCCGAGCGAGGCAAGTACTGCTGTGTGTTGTTTTGCAGCAGTACTCCAGTTATACTTGCTTATATTGGCCCAGCCTTGTTTACACAAGAGTTGACTTTGCGACTCCATTGTGGAGTCCAAAGGGTCGGGCGGCTACTCTGCGTATGATCCGAGCAAAAACACACATTACGTATACGCCCGATTCCGGTGGGCTCATTAGCAATCGCACGAGGTGTCAAAATGGAAGCCATAAACAGGCCCCTGCCCGAGAGTTTAGCTCTATCCGATCCGCCCCGTCCGCCACGGTTACTGACTGTCAACGGACAATCCAGGGGCTATGGGACCAGAGGCCGGAGACGTGACCCAGCCCACTCGCACACTGGCCCACTGACACGTCGGGCATTGGCAGTTTGCATGTCAGACCCCCAAGGTGACGAAACGCCCCAGCTCCGCTCCAGCTCTGCTCCAGCTCCTGCCCATTCTGCACTCTCCACTCTCCACTGTCCCCGTTGACAGTCCGGCACTGACACAGGACTGCCACGCCCGAACATCCTGCCGGCTGAGCGACCTCTCCGTCTCACTTTCCGCTAGTGTGTGTATGGGTGCGTGCGCGCTTTCAAATATCAAATTCACATTAATTTTGACATCGAAGCGGAAATACATTTAATTGCTTTCGGCTCGGCCCGCCCCCAACCACGGTGTCCTTGCCCACGCCCCCAGACCTCCCACGCGCGGCGCCTTGCCAAGGGGCCTCACGTCTGAACGACAACGACTTTCGCCATTAGCGCCACGTCTCCAAGGAACTCGTATGATTCCTACACAAATATTTGGCTTTTCTTAGCTGCTTTCATGAGTTTTCATTTTGTCATTTCATTAAGAAGCCGTCGGACTCCCGACAGCCGCCATTTGCATGCGTGTTTGCCCAGGCTGTCCTGAATAGTCCTGAACAGTCTTCTGTGGTCTGGTGCTGGATTTGTTTGTGGCACGTTGCCAGGCAAAACAATTACAACAATAAATGGATCGGGCTTTGATTAACTCAGCATAGCATCATGTTGATTATAGGTAAACAGTAACGCGCCGCGGGTTTATGTAAGCCTGATTAAATTTAGGCATATTTATGGATTACGGTGTTGTTTAGGATTGTTTTGCAAATTTAAAAGTCGAATTTCAGTAAATACTTTATTGAGAATCCATGTTTATTTCCTCGGATCCTAGAACTCCTAGAACATTAATTAGAGAAATCCATCTTTATATTTCCAAATTCCAACAGTTTGTATATAAATTAATCATTATTTCTTTTTGAGGAATGTATTACATGAAGTTCTCCAATGTTTAAACAGCATGATGAATACATATAACCCTAAGTACGTAAATTCTAATTCTAATTAATTATTTTGAATCCAAACTCAAGTGTTACTGGTTAAAATCTTAACATAATAATATCTCCGATACTTACAACTCAATTTAACCAAATCTAAAAAAAATCCATTTGCTTAACATAAGACAAATACCGATCTATCCATTTATTTTTGTACAGAAAATCAGGAGCAAAACTGACAAAAATGACCCACCGATACAAATGTCATTAATTTTGATGTACATATGTACCTATAACTTCTTTTCTAAGTTCTAGGCGACAATGAGTCCTGATTAATATACTTCATGTGTACATTAACTATTCTGTTAGGGAATATGGTTGCAGTATCTGGTTATAAATATTTGCAAATAGAAAAATTCGCATTGGTTGAAGATCATTCAAAGGCTAGCTGATCAATTAGATTTTATTAAACAAAATGCTGACAAATCGGCGAGAAAAATATAAACTTTCATTTCAATGGCTTTAATGCGTCTACTAGATGTCTTTTAAAAAATAATGATTTCATTATTTTAATCTTTCCTTGTTTCAAATACAATTACTTAACGATAAACATTTTCCTATTAAATATATTTCAAGTCACCCCCAACCCAGACTCCAATTCTCCCGATTGTTAACCACACCATTATGGCAGCTACTTTTCTGGTGAATGCCAACTTCCATTTGCCAGCCTTAGATGATATGTTTTTGAGCGACGTCCGTGTTGTGTGCTTGACGGCAGCAAAGTTTGTGCTTGCCGCAGGCCATAAACCAAAACCTAAACTTCCAAATCCCGCATAAATCAGGTAGCTGGGGCCAGAAAGCCAGGAGCGGACTGAGCCACAGGGGGCAGGGGGAAGACGGGGCCAAAAGTCACACTAAGCACGTGTCATACTCACATGCGAGGCTCCTCAGCGGCGGATGGGGCCAGAAATGATGCTAGAACGGATTCCGGTGACCCGTTTCTCACTTATTTATCTCGCCGGCGGCACTCGCGAATATCGCTCGGCGGAAGCATCAACTGGACTCTTCGGAAAGGTAATTCCTCGCACTAGGGGCACCGTCAGACTTAACATACGCTCGCACACTCACTCACGCCGGCACACCTCGGATGCACTGCGATTTGGGTCAGAGTGCCAACAAAACGACAATGCAGCCGCACACTTCACTGTTGTCACAGTCACTGTCGCTGCCAGTTTCTCGGTTTCTCTGGCGCTCTGCCGTTTCCGCTTCCGCTTCCGTTTCCGCTTTCACTTTTTGTTCCTGCTGGCTTTTAGTCGCGTTCACAGTGGCCCCGGCAGCAGGACATGAGACCGCAACTGCGTCCGTAGGGATATGCAACGGTACGAGGGCGAACCTTCCTTCTAGCCGGACTTGAACTTTCCACGCGCCGCGCGAGGCGTTATCTCAAAAAATTGTAAGCACTTTTGCCGCCGGCAAGCTTCAGCCTAAGCCACAATTTCAGCTCCAACCTCAGCCTCAGCCTCGTTCGGTCTGGCTTTGTTATTGTTGTGCTAAATGGTCTGCCAGCGTGCGCCGTGTTGTTGTTGCTACTTGGGCCAGGAGCGATGCCGTCGCTTCCGCAGCGTGCACAGCTTTCGATGAGCAAACGAAGTGGACTGACAGGACGACCCGCGACGGTCAGGACTCAGTGGCCTTCGGGTGCGCCTCGGCCCTGGAAGAGAGCGTCCGCGCCAGCGCACTGCTTGGCTGAGCGAAAGCTCCTGCCAGCCCCTAGGTCAGCCGTGCGAGCGTTCCCCGGCTGGAACTTCGTGGCACAGCGCCGTGCGGCGACAGCTGACTTCCATGGCTTCCAGGGCGCAGGCCTCCTAAGAGAAACTAACGCCTCTCTTCGCTCTCTTCGAAAAGCTTGACTGTCGCCTGGCCCGAAGATGCCCCAACTGTGTCACACTTCTCAACGGAACGCGCTCCACCAACGTCACGTGCCAGAACGTCATGGCTGGCCTCTAATGACGCTTCGGACAGGCGGGGGGCCTGCGGGCGTCCCGGCGAACCAGCGCCGTGCCCCGCAAATTGATACCCTGATGCATCACGGACAGCGGCCGCCGCAGGCGGAGCCGTAACTGGCAACTAAACTTTTGCGGTGAGGTGAGCGAGCCCAACTGACAACAACGACAACGACAACTATCGCTCGCCAACATCCGGCGACGTGCAGCGGGACGGAGATGGAACAGGAGATAGTGGTGGGGTTGCCCACATGCCGCTTGTCGTTTTCCATTAGAGTGCCGACCAACCTCAATGATTTCTTACTCACAGCGCGCAATTTCTACGCGTTTGCTTGTGTGGGTTAGAGCGCACGCTCCCGCACACTCGCACACTCGCACACACACACCACTTTGGTGGGCATAATCGCATTCGTATTGGTTTTCGAGTGCCACGGCATCCGACGGTCGCCCAATGCGTTCGAGTGGGGTCGCCGTCTTAATCTGTGAGTGAGCTGGTGGAGGAGTGTGTGCGTGGTGGGGTGAAAAATTCAGGAAATTGCTTTTGCATGAGCGCTCTGGCGCGGGGAGGGGCTGCCTCTCGGGGGAGGTCGACCGGACGCTAGTCCTGGTCGCAAAAGGAAGCTGCGGCGATTGCGAAGGAATTGGCAATTGAGTGAGATCGCAGCTTGTGTAAGCCGACTGCGATGACGGGCAGGCGTCTGTCAGCCAAGTACCCTTAATTTAGGAGCAGCCTTGCCCAGAAGATAATTACGCCGCCGATAGCCAGAGAAGAGCAGGGTAGGGTATTGACCCACTCCATACACACTTTTTGATGGCTCGCATGCTGCCATTCAGTCAATGGTCAATACACCCGTTGACCCCGTTCAACTCTTGCCCTGAGCCGTGCTCGAAATGGTTTCGTGTTCGCATTCCGCCCAACAACCTATCACTATCAGTGTAATGTTTTGTTGTCGTCGAACGTAGTTCATCCTTTTATTTTCAACTCGAATGAAAAATGCTGCCTACTTTTTGCCGGCAGCGAGAGAATCAAATAATAACAAAAACAGTTTTGGCACTGAAGAGGAAACAAACTGTTGGCCCTGAAGCGGGGAAAGGCCATACATCATGGGCATTGTATTGGGTCGTAATTGAATTGAAAACGACCTGAGGCCCAATATAAAGAATTTCTATGAATATTTGCCAAATATAAAAGTAAATATGGATGTAGGTGGAGTGAACATTTAATTTCTTTCTTTTTGACAAATTAAGAAGCAGCAATGTGCTGCCAAACCGCTAGAGCAATTAATACTTTTAACAAGACCTACGGAGTGCAGAAAAAAGGGTTCTCATTTGATCGAAAATAAGATAATTGTAGGTTGAACACTTAGTCTATCTTCTGTGGAGTTCAGCTGTAGTTCGCAATATTTGATTGATGTAATTAATGCCAGTAATTGATTCGATTCGCCTGTAACTTGCCAGCCCCATGACTACTGCTCTTCAAAAGCTCCATTCAATGGAGGCCATATACCAAATGCAATGGAGGGCTTATAGCTCCATACTTATGTGTGCTCCCACTCTTGCAACCCTTGCGTGTGCAAAAGGGCGCCCATGTGTGCGTTTGGCCCCATAATATAGGCTATTAAATCAATTTTGGTTGTTGCTCTTTTGCACTACTTTCACTACCTGTCTGTCATCCAGTCAGCCAGTCAGTGAGTCGAAATTGGACCAGCTGACTGCTTGGCTGACATGTTCTCAGGGTGAAGCTCGTGACTGGGCGAACTTAATGTCTGGGCTGGCAGAGCATGCCACATTTGAGGCCATAGGTCAGAGGACTATGGTTCTGCCGAGCACTCTGCTTGGCCAAAGTCCTGTTTGTTGTAGTAAACCAAATAAAGTGATCTTGGATTAAGAGTCTACACTGCAGATGTTTTATAGATGGAGCTATTTTGCCCAAACAACGGTTGAACATAGCCTTTGTTGTTCTTTTACATATTTTGTTGTTGATCGAATTTGAAAAATAAATAAATTGAGCCTTCAATTAGATCCGTGCTCCGTTTTAGTTACGCAATACAATGTTGAAGAAAATATTCGGAACTTGCTTTTTAACTGATACACATTGATCGAATCATTACTAAGGAAACTGAAAACTGAATAATATCGTTGTAGACGATGAAGAATTTAAAAACGTAATAAAGGCCAACAAACTTTTTGAGTTTTGTCCAAAAAAATAGCCTTGTGGGCCATAGTGCGGTGTCAGTGTCGGTGGGAAATCAAGGCCTCTCGCTTTTCAAGAACTACGTACATATGTCAGTGTGAGGGTTATAACTCAGGAAATCATTATTAAGTCCAAATATGCGTGGCAGCCGTGCAAATATTGACGGTACAAAACAAATTACCTGATTACATTTGGGTCAAGCCATTTTTGGCACCACGGCGACACTAAATGTTTGTGTTCTTATTTGCTTGTGTGTGCCAAGGGGTCTCTCATCCGCACTGGCAAACAAAACACCCCCACCAGCCCGGGGGCAGTATCATGGCAATCAGTTAGACGTACATACATATGTACATACATATATGTGGACCCGTATACTCACGGGTCACACAGACGGAAATTAATTAAAAGTTTGTGTGTTGCTGCAGCAGAATGTCTAGCTTGTTTATTTGTCTTGCCGGGCGTGTGTGCGAGTGTGCCAGTGTCTGTGTTAGTTGTAGCCCTTGTTTTTCATACGCGAATGTTTTCTCATTTTTTATGTATTTTCACGACCTTGTGAGTTAACAATTTGGGGCACTCACTCTGTCGCAATGTTTACAAAATAATAATGGCATTTACGACCCTGGTCTGCACTCGCTCCGAGTGTGCGTGCATGTCTGTGTGTACTCCAGGGTCGTTCTCCGCCGTTGGTCCTGCTGCTCCTGTTGCCGGTTGGGGAATTCCCTTTATTATAATTTCATTTCCCACTGCCAACTCCTCCACCAGAAATATCTCATCAAAATGCATTCTCCCGGCTTAGAAGCCGAGCAGAATAAAGAAATATGTGATTTACTCGTAATAATAAACAAAATTCATTTTATGCTTGGCTTCATAATTATTCGAACCACTTCGTGTACTGCTCTTGACTGCACAAGCTTCTTAATAAATAGAGTTTCCTGAAAGCGGTATAGATCAAATATATTGACGGGCTAAATTATTTCCCAGATGCCAACGTTTGTTGAGCGTCAGAAGCCTCTCGGTTACTTAATAATCTCGTAGACCCTGTGAGAGCTTTACATTAACTCTGTTAATTTGAAGAACATCCAACACAGATTGACACCAGTTATATCTCTGCCCAGCAGACTGCAGAATATATGTTCAACGAAAAGACTGACATCCTTCGCAAAACACTGCGATGTCTGCGTCCTGGTGGAAGGGTGCGGTCGGGAGTGAGGACGGGCAGAGAGCGAAAGCGCTGAAGCACCTGAGTGTGTAAGGTACGGCAAACATGTTCGCACAGCTGCGCAGCATGGCATTAATTTCCGTTAATTAAAATAAATACGTCAAGCGATAATAAATGACATGGCGTGGGTATTAAACGTACGCGGAGAGATCGGGCACAAAAGCGATCCAAAAGACACACGCCGCCACCAATTAGGCGACTACTACATGCCCGGGCACTTGCACCGCTGCCATCACACCATAATTTTTCCAAACAGAGCATGCAATTAATGGGGTAATTGATTTGGCCAGAGGAAACATAAATTTCTGCAACGGACAGGCCACAGATTGGCGATTTGCGTGGAGCCCGATGAGAAGGTCTCGATTGTGTCGGTGGCTGGGGGTCACTCGTCAGCTTGCAGCGCATAAATTCCATTCAAATGCCGCGACATGTCGCTCCATAAGACGACGACGACAGGGCTCTGGGTGTTGGGCGCAACACAACTTTCTCTGAGTCAGACGGCAATGCTAAGGCCCGTGCAAGGACAAACAAAAGATTATCCTTGCCCTTGCTTCACGCTCGAGTAACACATACAAGCTCTCTTTGGACACTGCGCCCGTGATGGAGAAACAGTTGCTCCACTGAAGCTGGGGGTGCGCATACGGGTGCTCCGCTATTGAAATGTTGCAGTAATGAAAAAAAATGTCAACTTACACGTTACGGGGATAGATAGGAGCTTGAGCTTGTTGTTGCCGCTCCTGGAGCTTAAATTGAAGCTGAAGCCGAAGCCGACACTGGAGGTACATACAACAAAGGAGACAGCGACAACAAAACATGTGTCAAACGCCAGACATTCTGAGCAATATTAATAACACTCGGCGAGCATATTTTTCATTAAAGCTGCAAGGAGATGTCACCAGGACGACACGCAACACAACATGTGGCATCTGTGCTGGCTTACGCTTAGAGGCTGATTATGCAAAGCTTTTTGCACACGCTCGCGGACCGACAAGAGAGAATTTAATAAATGTAGTTATAAGGGCGATTAGCGGCTGTTTCGCATTCCTTGCGATTGCGGAGGGAGCCATGACAAGTCTGCCTTATCCCCTTAGCTCACAAATATGTACATATATGTACATATCGCCTTCAGGCAAACGTACTGGTGACCCGGTTAAAGCAGAATCAACGCGACCCACGCGTCTTAATAGTCGCTCAAGAGTCATTCGCCATTTTTGTCAACTTTTGACATCATTTATGCAGGCCGGAAAGGCAGCATGTGGAAGCCAGAAAAGTCGTTCCTTTGATGCAGTTTCACATTTAAAATCGGTATCGGAATTTTCTTGACGATAAACTTTCAAGATGTCCGTCAGCTCGAGGCCCTCGACTCAAGTTCCCTGACTCTGTTAATTAAACATAACGGAAGGCAGCACAGAAATTCTCAAATGAATAATTAAACTGCAGCAATAGCCCCAAACTTAACGCAAACTTTTCGAATTTATTGAAAACTTCATCTGCGAACATGACACAAGCTCAACAGTCCGCGGGCCTATAAAAGTCGAGCTCCAAGGGCCCACATCACACACTGGCCGCAATATGGTCTTCAAGCTTATACATCCCGCTCCGCTCACGGAGCAGAAGCGATCCCGCGACGGCTGCATCTACCTGTACCGAGCAATGAAGTTCATAGGCTGGGTGCCGCCCAAGGAGGGCGTTCTGCGCTACGTCTACCTCTTCTGGACACTGATGACGTTTGTGTGGTCCACCACGTACCTGCCGCTGGGATTCCTGGGCAGCTATATGACCCAAATCAAGTCCTTTTCGCCAGGCGAGTTCCTAACCTCTCTGCAGGTGTGCATCAATGCCTACGGTTCTTCGGTCAAGGTGGCCATCACCTACTCGATGCTGTGGCGACTGATCAAGGCCAAGGATATACTGGATCAGCTAGACCTGCGCTGCACCACCATGGAGGAGCGGGAGAAGATACACCGCGTGGTGGCGCGCAGCAACCATGCCTTCCTCATCTTCACATTCGTCTACTGCGGCTACGCTGGTTCCACCTACCTCAGCTCGGTGCTAAGCGGACGGCCACCCTGGCAGCTGTACAACCCGTTCATCGACTGGCACGACGGCACCCTCAATCTGTGGGCGGCTTCCACCCTGGAGTACATTGTGATGTCGGGCGCCGTCCTGCAGGACCAGCTCTCGGACACATATCCCCTGATCTACACGCTCATCCTGCGGGCCCACATGGACATGCTGCGAGAGCGCATCCGCCGCCTCCGGACCGACGAGACCCTGAGCGAGGCCGAGAGCTACGAAGAGCTAGTCAAGTGCGTCATGGACCACAAACTAATTCTGAGGTGAATGCAGCTCCAGTCTCGAGTTTAGGTCAATTCACTCAAGTTCTCTTTCGCTCAGCAGATACTGCTCGATCATCAAGCCGGTTATATCTGGAACTATTTTCACCCAGTTCCTCCTGATCGGACTGGTGCTGGGTCTGACGCTGATTAACGTTTTCTTCTTCTCGGACATCTGGACGGGCATCGCCTCCTTCATGTTCGTGATAACCATTCTGCTGCAGACCTTTCCCTTCTGCTACACTTGCAACCTCATCATGGAGGACTGTGAGTCCCTCACCCATGCCATTTTCCAGTCCAACTGGGTGGATGCCAGCCGCCGCTACAAGACAACGCTCCTCTATTTCCTTCAGAATGTCCAGCAGCCCATCGTCTTTATTGCCGGCGGCATATTTCAGATATCCATGAGCAGCAACATAAGCGTAAGATCCTGCGAAAACATTTTACATTTCCCGCCGTACTCTTGGTATTATTCATTCTATCCTGCAGGTGGCAAAGTTTGCTTTCTCCGTAATAACCATCACACGGCAAATGAACATTGCCGACAAATTTAAGACGGATTGAGTTAGCGACGGACTTAGCTTTCCACGGCGAGTTCAACTCTCCTACCTCCCACATCTTCCCTATAACCCAACTACAGAAAAATTCTTATTTAACAAAAAGCTTGTCTTAATATTTCTAAAACTTCTATGCAAACGTTCTAGCATTGAAATTTTAGACAGTTGCCAACCTAAAAAATAAATGCACTTAATTTCATTATGGTATTATGCCTCTTCATTGAATATTTTGGTTTTATTTTACTTTTTTATAACCTTGCAGGGTATTATAATTTAAGTCAGAAGATTGCAACGCAGTGAATGAGTCACTTTCGATCATATAACATATAACATATCATATAACATATATATTCTTGATCAGCATCAGCAGCCGAGTCGATCTAGCCATGTCCCTCTGCCCGTCTGTCCGTTTATACGCAAACTAATCTCTAAGTTTTAAAACTATCTGAATGAAACTTTGTAGTTAGTCTTCTATTCTTCATGTTCATACAAAATATCGTTAGATATAGAGGAAAGTGCCAAACTGTTAATGAAAACTGTCAAAATTATAAATATATATATATATATATACAGTGTCTCCGGATGCACCCCACGCTTTTAACTCAGAATTTAGTGATCTTGTTTATACTTACATATATACTATTGCTCTGAAATTAATAATTTTGCTTGTAATTATAAATTATTTTCTTCTCTTTAGTTCGGTTATTTATAAAAACGTGTTTTTTTAGTTTTTTAAACTATTATTTATTCGTATTTTAGTTCGATTTATCAATAATCATTTTTTGCGGACATGTAATTATGAAATATCTAACGAACTATTTTATAATCTCATTATTTCATTTAAGGCCTCTTTGTTGCATGGGGTTTTTCCTGTTAACTTTGAGCAATCAAGTTCTTCAATGCGAATACCGTCTAAGGTTCTTACACGACTAAGTTGTAGATAAGCTTGTACAGCAGGCATGCGCAGATCGCGCGCTAGCTCTGTCTCTCTTGCCCCTTTACGGAGGATTTAAATAATCCTAATCAGGACAATGAAACATTTTTATCAAATGATTGTATTGTCATCGTTCTTTGAGAAGTTTCAAGTTTATCAGATATTTGGAAACCCTTGAAAACAGTGTTCAAAGATTCCGTTACATACATACATCCCGAACTAACAAAAGAGTGGGAAAAATATAAGCTCCAGATTTCTGCTCCGAAGCATTATTTTCCATCTAACCACATCGATCACAACGGAAAAAAGTTGTCTTTTATAGTTTTTTTTGTTTGCTGCACTTTAATAATTGAAAATATTAATCAGTGAATATTTTAAAATATTTCATATTTAATTTACGAATCAATTGGTGTAAAAACCGAATACAAACCATAAGAAATATCTTTGGTAAATGTTCTTATTTAGCTTCGGCACATTTGTTGGCCGTCACAAACCAACGAAAATTTTTCTATTAGATTGGCACCAAGTTGCTAAGGGATTTTTCCGTACGTCTCGGCTGACCACAGCCCACAAAGAGAGGGACAAGGGACGCCTCCAATCAAAGGTGATCAAGGCTCCTGCAGATGGAAACAAAAAACGGATCGCAGTCCAGTGGAATTTTTTTTACCCTATCATCTAGTAACGAAAAGACCGGCGTACAAATGGCTATAACTGCCGAGAGTCGTTTAAAGTCAGAATCCATGTAAAGCCAAGTGAAAAGTACAAATTTATTTTATTATTTTTTTTACCAGTCGAATTTAAGCCCAACCCAAATCAAGCTTCACCAATTTGCTGCTTTAAAAATTAAGGTAAGTAGTTTAGTAAAATGATTCGGTTATTTTTACTAATGCGTATATCCATTTTAAAGTTCTTTTGATTTGCTTTTTTAAAATGTTTTAAAATATATAACATGGAGAGAGTTAATATTGAAGTAAACCAAAACTATAAAATATAAGTAAACATAAATATAACTAGAAAATAAGCTAACTTCGGCACGTACAAGTGTATTACCCTTGCAGATAGAATTTCGATGACAAGGAATGCATACAATTTAAATCATATATATTTATGTTAAAAAACAATGAAGTAATACTTGCTTTCATTTAATTTTCTTGTCGATTTTGATGCACTTAGTCTCCATACTGGTTTTTTAAAAAAGAGTTTATGGTTTCTGATTTAAGGGTTATCTGATATAAGGTGAAGGGTATAACAGAAATTTGCCTTTTCCAAGTTCGCTAGACTTCCCTTCATAAGCTTCTGGAGACTCAATTAGTGTAAAATTATGAATTAGTTAATGGCGGTAGCCGGAAAAATACTCTTTGAAACTTGTGCTCTTTTATCAGATTAATATGTAATTGAATGCTAGAAGTTTAGGATGGGAGGAACTACCTTCTTTGCAATGGGTGCAAAAGGCACAATAACCAATTTGTATTAACTAACTGGACAGTGACGGCCAAGCCGGAGTTAGTATTCGAGCTATGTGCTCTTTATTGAATATCCAAATAAACAGAATCAGAACAGAAGTCGACGCTTAGATGGCCGTGGCAGACCACTCCCCAAGCACAAATTGCCAGTCATACGATCGCTGGCCACCAATAAGACAAAGGAACGGTCCATTTCTTCGTACTTTGCTGGCTCAGCTCCTGGACACCATAAGGGTCATACAGTGTGCCAGAAATTATTAATATATAAAAGTGTGTTAAATACCCTGTTTATTTTTAGAGAGCAACAAGTGATTTTACAATATATTTTTAGGATCGAACTTAAACTAAGTCTCGCAGATAAGTTGCTCGTTTGCAACGGAGAGACTGTTATATATACAGTGAAATTGTTATTGTTTATTTATTAAAGTGAGCCAAACTAATGTCCCGTCAATGGGCTACGGTCAGTGCTAAGGAGAAACTGGTGAACGAAGAATTGATTTCATCGTTTTAAATCGTTTGACCTCAGCTTAACGCGGCATTCTAGTATTTAAAATCTTAACTGTTCTGGCTTTTATTTAGATAAGTTTGTGATATTGTTTGTATACATAATTTAAGAGTGAAGTGCCACTCAGTAAGTTGTTTATGTTAAATTGTTAATGTTATTAGTAAATTGTTTATGTTATTTCAGAGCGGAATCGCCTGTCCTGGAAGTGGATTCTTTACATTGGTTGGGGCTGCTGGCGGACTGCATTTGATTAATAAACAGGTTAAGAGAATTAGTATCAATTTTATAAAAGATTCTAAAAAGAGCCAGAAAATGAGCGGATACATTTTATTAAATGCTTATCCTTCCAAATACAAATACTTTAAGTCGACTGAGCTTTGTTTAGTAGCTGCAGATGGCGGACCGCAAAGAAATTGATTGTGGGTTGATATTTGTTTATATTCTTCACGCTAATAATAATGATAATAATTTGAAACTTATCTACTCCCATAAATGATGGGAATGTACGTGGCCTGAAAGTATTCGGTGATGTGTTCACGTGGAGCGTATGATAGATGGGGGGTATGAGTTTCAGCATGTGTGGTGGATTTTTATTAAAGTTTGTTTATGAAATTAAGTTAATATAAAAATGTATCTGACTAGCTATGTACATAAAGTGAAAGTTATTTGTTTTTGAATGTCGAGTCAAACAGCCCTGTAATGGCCAAGAAGGAATTAATTAGGAGTCAAAACAAGTTCCGTTTTTAATGTTCTTGTTTTATTCGAATGCAGCTTAATTATACTGCCCTATGCTTACATTAATTTTGGGAGTGAGGTCGCCCGTTGGGTTATTAATTGTATAAGCACATAATTTGGCAGAGAGACCGCCACACAGGGACGCAACATGGTTCTGAGCGAATTTAGGGGACACCGCGACGTCGTATTGTGGGTCTTCTGGGTGTGTCTATAAAACGTCGGCTAGTCTTTTGTCCATGACAGTCGTGATCGTGGTGAATTAAAAGAAAAAAAGTAGTTCTCCGACGTCACCTATGCCTTTTTGTCGGTTTTCAGGCACCTAGCAAGCTCTATCAGAGTGATAGATAGATAAACATGCCATGTGCATTGGAGACGCTGTAGAGGGGCGGCATTCGAAGTTCTGACGCCAAAATGGTTTTCAAGCACGCCCACAATCGTATGTAAGTTGTTGGGTTATTGTAGGGGGCTTTGACGTTAGGATGATGCCTTTTTTAAGCTGGTCCTAAATCTCACCCTTGACCAAGTCAGCTTCTCCCATTTTGTAAGGGTGCAATGTGGCATTGAGACGTCTAAGCTTAAAGCCTCACGTCATTCCCTGCTACTCTCCGTTCATATAAATGCTGATATTCTGAATTAATATTAATTTATAAATTGTGTTTGGGTTTTTTCCAAAAATTTACTTTGAGAGAAATTTTTTGTTTTTTACATTTTCCGAAAAATGTTTTCGTATACCTTTACGAGCTTTATATTTGGACAGAACGAGTTACGCTCAATTTTACAAAATCAGTCCTATATACACGTATAGTGAAATTTATTGACAAAGAACCACGCTGAGAATAAATTTAGCAACGGGTGGTTGAATTAGTGTTCTTTATTCGATTGATTAAGCTTAGCTTAAGACTAATTTTTGAAGTTCAAAATCTTAATTCTATTGCCCTTGGCTTACAGGAACTTAGAAGCGAAATCGATAGCTCGGGATATTTGATTGTATACATTAATCAAGAGTGCGACTGTCACTTAAGGACCGCCACTTATTGGTTTCAAGAATTGTTTGTGTTAATTGAGATGGGGTCGCCAGATGTAACCCTTAGAACATTGGATAAATTATTCTTAAAGAGGACCTTTTGCGTCCTGCCATTCAAATAACTAGAGATCCAATTAAGAAGATCACTTGGAAAACCCATTGAATCGAGTTTTCTAACGAGGAGAGAAAGGCTAACAGAGTCAAATGCTTTACTGAAATCAGTATAGATTACATCTGTCTGACAATTATTACGGAAGCCCTTTATAATATAGGAAGAGAGCTCCAAAAGATTTGTTGTTGTTGATCTTCGCTTAATAAAACCATGTTGACATGGAGAAATAACCGATCTACAAAGGTGCTGTAAGTGAGGGGTGATAATGTTTTCAAATAATTTATGGATGGCCGACAACTTAGAGATTCCTCTATAATTGCTATATTTTTTGTGGAGAGGACTAATAAACGATTCCTTCCAAATAATGGGAAAGTGGGGGGTTTCTAAGGACAAGGTAAACAATTTCAGAAGCGGATAGCACAGGGCGTCGGCCAGGAGAGATTTTGTTTAGGCTAGGACAGAAAATTAAGTTTGATTTGGGTATGTCGTAGGAATAAGTCTGGTGTAAATACGAAGAGCTTGAATAGGTTGTTTAAAAAAACTGCGAAAATATGTAGATCGGCTATTGCCTGATCATTATTTGCGGTAGTATTTTCAAATGAAAGCGAGAAAGGATTTGTTTTAGGCTTACGTTTAGTGTTAACGAAATTATAAAACTGTTTTGGGTCCTGTGAGAACTGGGCCATACAACGAGTTAAATAGTTTTTATAACACTGCGCGTTCAGCACGGTAAAGTTTGACCGAGCTAATAAATAAGATGAAAGGGCAGATCAAGAACCGGTGAATTTAAATTTAGTATACAGTCTAGATTTTTTATTTTTAAGTCGGCTCAACTCTTTAGTAAACCATGCGATTTATTCGAGCTTGGCGGATAATATAACGGAACACATTCAGTAAAAAATGAATTCATGGCACTGTAAAAAAATATCCACGGCAACTGCCATGTCAGTGCACATGTATAGATCGGACCAATTGAACTCGTTTATAAAATTATTCAGCCGTTCAAAGTCCGTTTTGCGAAAACATAGGACTTTATTGGCTGCACGGTCAGAAATATTCTGTACGTCACACCCAATATCAAGAGTCACATCGAAAGTTGGATGATAAGGATCTTCGGGCTGCGTCAGAGGCGCCACCCTTGCTAAACTGACTCTCGCAGGATCAGAGACGAAGCAAAGATCAAGCAAGCGCTGTAAGGAATTTCGCACATGGTTGACTTGAGACAGCGAAATGTCAAACAAGCCAGCGATAAAGTCATGTTGTGTAGGTGTGTTGAGAGTATTGGTGGAATTATTTGAGCACCAAATAGCACCAGGGATATTAAAATCTCCTCTCCAACTGGTCTCTATCCAAAAGTCTACTGGAAACCATCTGAATAGCGGAAAGGTGATTCCAATAAATAGGAAGTTCCGACAGTGGAGGTATGTAGGAACAGGTAATAAAGATGGAGCTACCTTTGATAGATAGCTTCACACAGAGGAGTTCGACATCGTTGCATTCCTCGAAGGTTAATAATTCTGACGTGAGTGAGGAGTCCACCGCTATAAGAACTCCACCCCCGCGTCTGATAGGGCGATCTAGCCGATATACTGTGAACACAGCTGGAAAAACTTTGGAGCTCAGAATCTCCGGCTTTAACCAGGTTTCTGTGAGCACAATAACCTGAGATGCAAACGAAAGGCTATCAGAATACAAGTTAGGAAGCTTACTACGTAAGCCTCTTGCATTCTGATAGGAAATACCTAGGGAGTAGGTTAGTTTTGTGGTATGATCAGGCCTGGGAAGAGTTATCCTACAAGCTGCTTTTTCTTTTTCTTCGCCTCGAACTCCTTAACAACGATGTACTCTGGCCAGAAGTTGGGAGAGCAAATAGTGTTAAAGAGCTCGTTAGGGACGTTTATTTTGAAAGATGAAATGTCCCTTGCGTAAGAAAATTTAAACTTTTCCACCTTTATCTTAATTTTTTCGTCTCTGGTTTTGCCTTGTATAAAGGCGAGAACATCTTCCGATGTTTGATCAGGGGAGAGCCGCGAGACAAAAATATGTCTCGTCGGTGGAACCGCTATAAGAGCTTTTGGCAAGGCAGATTATAATTACATAAAGTGTGTTATTATTATCTGAAATTAATTTTAAAACGTTATTATGTTTTACTATCTTTTTTTAGTTTCATTAGTCGAGGAGGAGTTTTCGCTTAAAATAACATTTTCAATCTTAAATCTACATTGTCTTTTTCTAATAATTTTGCATCCACTTATTTTTATATCGCTATTTAATTCTTGAAAATTTTGTGTAATAGAAGTTTCCGTAAGATTTCATGTAGGTATAATATTTGGTTCAACATATTGAATAATTTCTATTGAGGGAGTTTGTATAAAATTAAAAATTGGATTCTTGGGTTTAATTAATCATTGTGCCCAAGGTTCCTGCGGAAGCTTAACGGTATTAGTTATCTTTTTATACCGTTTCAGGGTATTATAATTTCAGTCAGAAGTTTGCAACGCAGTGAAGGAGGCACCTCCGACCATATAAAGTATATATATTCTTGATCAGGATCAACAGCCGAGTCGATCTAGCATTGTCCGTCTGTCCTTCTGTCCGTCTGTCCGTTTCTACGCAAACTAGTCTCTAATTTTTGTAGCTATCTGAATGAAACTGTAGTTAGCCTTCTATATACTCTCACTCGTATATATGTCGGAACGGGCCGGATCGGACGACTATATCATATAGCTGCCATAGAAATGAGCGGAAAATTTTTACAAAAAAATTTTAACTTTTTCAGTTTTCAATAGAATTGGATTAAATTTAAGATATTGCCATTTTACTATACTCTTCAATTTTGCATAAAATTTTATGAAAATCGGACTACTATATCATATAGATCCCATAGGAACGATCGGGAAATTAATAAAATTAAAAATTATAACTTTTTCAGTTCTCAACAAATTTTCATCGAATTTGAGGTATAGCCATTTTATATTAGTCTTTAATTTGGTGTCAAATTGCATGAAAATCGGACAACTATATCATATAGGTGCCATAAAATCGATCGTTTGATGTAGAAGAAAAATGCAAATATATGAATGTAAAACTGCAAATATAATATGTATAGGTGAATGAAATGAAACCAGGTATTACTTCATTGTTTTTTAACACAAATATATATAATTTATATTGTATGGATTCCTAGTCATAGAAGTTCTATCTGCAAGGGTATATAAACTTTGGCGTGCCGAAATTAGCTCCCTTTCTTGTTTTAAAACATTGAATATTTAATTCCATAAATTGCTAAACCGTTAAAGATTTCTCCATTCTTAGGCAATCCATCCAGTCGTTTCAATATATGTACATTGTACTATGTGCCAAGGAGCCCTGGCTGCCTAAAAATAAGTAAGTCTGGACTTATGCAGTATTTCAGCTATAATGCTTTGGATCCATGTATAATCAAAATCCGCTTAATAGTACCGGAAAAATAGATGTTTCTTATATTTTCGATTATTATTTAGGCACAAGTGGCTACGTACTGTATACAAAACCAGAGCGGAAAATCTGAAAGAATTATGACAAAAATTTTCAAGCGCTTAATTCTTAGAAATCCAATTACAAACTGCAAGAGTATACAAACTTCGGCGTGCCGATGTAGGCTTCTTTCTTGTTTCAAGTGTGAGTGGGATAACTTTTATTATCTCGAGGTTTTGCTTTCTTAAGAATTCATTTAAAAACTGACATTCTGTTTAAATTCATAACTATGCATGTATGTATCTATTTATGTATTAAGGTAAGGTAGACCACCCGTACATTTAAAAAAAAAATCTGATTATTTTTACTTAATCTGGATGCTAATATTCTTACGGTCATTTTAAGACAGACATTAGAATTTAGCGCTGCCGGTATACCTTAAGTACTTTCCCTATCTTCTCTTGCGTTTTTCTCAAAACTGCGTTTTTTAAAACGGTGTACATGATTTCTCAAAAATTTCTGGACCGATTCTCTTCAAATTTGTTACACAGCTTCTCTATAACGTCCTCTATGGCATGACGTAGGATTTTTTTTATCGATATTAAACTTTTTTTAAGTTATAAATTTTTAAAACAAAAATTTCGTCTAAAAAAAAAAATTTTTCCAAGTACTCCCAAAAACGGCTACATCATGCTATAGGCATACTTATATAGTTTATAAACATTTTTGTTTTTTAATTTTAGATAACAAATGTGGTGTGCAGCATGTACACCATCCGACCATTCCGTAAAAAATGCCTTTTTTGACTTTTAAGAAGTATTGTTTAGTTTAACATATGTACTTTGATGTACTAATAAATAGAAAGTTGTATTCTAAATAACTTTGAATAACCCTCAAATTTTCAGGCGTCCACGATGATCTACACCCTTAACTCATTTCATTACTCATCATCATTTGATTTGGCAAGTTTCTCGGCAATGTTCATTTGCTTAACCAGAGTAAAGACTGAGAATGAGAACTTGGTAACCTGCAATATAAATTTAATCAATGCAGTAATTTTCAACTATCAACTTATGTTATGGTGCTTACACTGATATTGGTGCCCACGGATATGGGAAATACGTTCATGGCCATGAATGTTATCGGCTGCTGAAGTTTCTGCAGAAAGTACATTAAGGTCTTCTTATATCGAGTCTCTTCGTCGATCCAGTTGGAGTGAAACAAAGCGTCCGCAAGTTTGTAGCAGTCCTCAGTCAGATAGTTGCAGAGTATACAGAAGGGCGTGGTCTCCAGGAGCACGGCAGCCATAAAAGATAACGCAGCGATGGCCGATCCCAGATTAGCGAACAAAACAATGTTTATAAGGGTGAAGCCAAGGACCAAGCCGACCACCAAGAATTGCACAAATATGGTTCCAGAGATCACTGGACGAAGACAATCGACATAGCTGAACGAGTAAGGGGCAAAACAGATTAAAATTATTAAAACATGATAACATCGTAAATCCAAATATCCTATGTTTTTGCTGTTTTCAATTAAAACACTGAAAATCGATCGGTCCTCAAATAAGAACATAAACATAGAACTTTTGCCGATTTTCCAAAGTCCTCATATAAGATGAGTTATATGGCAGTTGTCATTGTGGACAGCCGTCTATATAGATAAGCAGGCAGAATTTAAAATCAACTTAATTTTGAGGTTGGTTCATCGGTAATCCCGGTTTTCCAGAATTACAAACTTGTCAAATTATTTTTAAAGATAATCTTAATTTAACTTTTAATGGTCATAAAATTTGCTATAAAAAATTGATGCAGTTAACCATCAACTATTCAAGTCAGGGCTCTGAGTGAATGTCGTTAACTTTTCTGCAATTATACAGCAGCCATAATCATGAGTATATTTAAATACATACATACATGTAGGTTGTTTTCAATTTATCGCATAAAACAACATAATTCTAATAAATGTAAATAATAATAATATTGTAAATTAGTCTTTATTAAATACATATAAACGATTTCTGATAAGTATTTTGCCGATTGTCTGGCAAGTTAAATACTTCCATAGAAATGATAAGTACATATAAAGAAAATGTAAATGTTTTATTAAAAATTGGCTATTAACTATTTTTGCAAACAAAAAATCAAATTATATTATATTTTTAACACTCTAGTGCCCAAGACCGCCTCTAGACGTGCACATTGAAAAGTATCTACATATGTATATTTATACCCTTGCAGGGTATTATAATTTCAGTCAGAAGTTTGCAACGCAGTGAAGGAGGCACCTCCGACCATATAAAGTATATATATTCTTGATCAGGATCAACAGCCGAGTCGATCTAGCCATGTCCGTCTGTCCGCCTGTCCGTCAGTCCGTCTGTCCGTGTGTCCTTCTGTCCGTCTGTCCGTTTCTACGCAAACTAGTCTCTCAGTTTTGAAGCTATCTGAATGAAACTTTGCAGTTAGCCTTCTATATACTCTCACTCGTATATATGTCGGAACGGGCCGGATCGGACTATATCATATCATATATATCATATATGACTACATCATATAGCTGCCATAGGAATGATCGGATAATTTTAACAAAAAAATTATAACAATTTCAGTTTTCAACAGAATTTGATCAAATTTAAGATATAGCCATTTTACTATACTCTACAATTTTGTATAAAATTTAATGAAAATCGGACAACTATATCATATAGCTCCAATAGGAACAATCGAGAAATTAAGACAATTAAAAATTATAACTTTTCAGTTTTCAACAGATTTTTATCAAATTTGAGGTATAGCCATTTTATATCAGTCTTAAATTTTGTGTAAAATTTTATGAAAATCCGACTACTATATTATATAGGTGCCATACAAACGATCGTTAGATGTGGAGAAAAATGCACATCTGTGACTGTAAAACTGCTATGTAAAGGTGAATAAAATGAAAGCAGGTATTACTTCATTGTTTTTTAACACAAATAAATATAATTTATATTGTTGGGATTCCAAGTCATAGAAGTTCTATCTGCAAGGATATATAAACTTCGGCGTGCCGAAGTTAGCTTCCTTTCTTGTTTTTTATTGCAATCCTTTTTGTGTACGTTTTGTGTTTTTTTCGTATTGGGGGAAGTCCCAATACGTTGTGTTTGCAATACGTATTAGTGCTTTCGTCAGCTGCTACAGCCACTTAAATATTAACATTTTTGAAATTTTTTGTAAAGAATACCAAATAAAAATAAGAAAGGAAGCTAACTTCGGCACGCCGGAGCTTTTATACCCTCGCAGATAGACCTTCAATAACTAGGAATTAATGCAATACAAATTATATATAAGTTAACACATCCAGTTCCCATAGACAGAAACTGTCGAGTAAAGAAACTGCCGACTCCGCCCGGATTGTAGATTAATATAACATGGCTATTTATCATATTCAATACAAATCTGTTGAAAAATAGAAAAGTAATAATTTTGTTTTCTAACAATTTTCCAATCGTTGCTATGGCTAACTGTATAGTTTTATTCAGATAGCTTCAAAACTTAGGGGCTTCTTTGCGTAGAAACGGACAGACAGGCATGGTTCGATCGGCTCTGCTGTTGATGCTGATCAAAAAATATGTATATACTTTATATGATCGAAGGTGACTCCTTTCATGCATTGCAAAATGCTGACTGAAATTATAATACCAAAGACAATAAAGTCTATTGTCTTTGATAATACCCTGCAGTTGGCCAGGGCAGACAGGCTCTAAATAGTCTTATTGAGTTTTCGGCTTAATGTGCTTTAGATTTCAAATAAAAACGTCCTGCTAAATAAAGGGAATGTATATAAAAAAAAAGTTAATAAAATTAATTTGTCAAAGCATTCTATGTGTACCGAATTTAAAGAACACGAGGACTAGGCGCGAATTTATCTGGTACCGGTATATCAACTCGTGTCCATAGTTATTTGGCCTAAATATGAACAACAGCAACGACTACTTACCGCAGTATTATCTTATGGTCTTGAATGCATTCCACCAGCTTCTCGTAGCGCTCCTCGTGACTCTCCACCGGATCAGTGCCGAGGCGACGCAGTCGGTCCGCAAAGATGGACATGTGGGCGCGCAACACGAGTACAAAGTTCACGGGATAGCAGTCCACACAGACGTCTTGGAAGCAGGCGCCAGCCATGGCAAAGTACTCCAAGCCGGCCTGCAGGGCGAGGTGCCAGTGACTGGAGCGCCAGTCCAAGTACGGGTAGTAGTTCTGATAGGGCGGCCTTCCGATTAAAATCGCCGAGAGAAAGGTGTTCGTGGCATACGCCATGTACACCGTCATGAAGAAAAAGAAGATCCGGTTGCTGAGAGAGACCGCGCGGTGGACTTGCAGGCGTTCGCTGGCCTGCGTGAGTCGCTTGTCCATTTCGTCCAGAATGGCGTTGGCTTCATCGAACCGCTTGACGAGGGCCCACACAATCAGCACCTTGGTGGAGCAGGACCAGGCATTGAAAGCAACCTGCAGCGAGGTGAGGAACTCGCCAGGCGAAAACTCCGACAGATGGCTTATGTAGCCCGTAAGGAAGCCGATGGGCTGATAGAATGTCGAGCTCAGATTCAGAGCAAAAGACCACAAGACGTAGGCCAGGAAATATGTTGCGGGAGGCTTACGCACGCCCATCAGGAAGATGCAGCGCAGTAGGTACAGAGTCGCGTCCCTGGAGCGAGCCGGAAGATCCTCGGAAAGCGTGTACATGGCCGGAAAGATCCTGCGTAGCTGCATGGTGGCTTCCCTTGAATTTGAATTCCCGAGTGCAAAGGTCGGCGGCAGAGCCCTTTTATATGGCTGCCAGTGGCGTGATTATAAGCTCATCAGCGAAGCGGTTGGGTAATTCATGAGCGAGACTCCAAAAGTCGTTTGTATAAATCAATTAGAGCAAGTGCCAAGTTCTTGCGACACCGAATTTGTGGAACCCTTCACTTCGATGAGCTGACACATTGTAGGGCACTGAAGGTGGCACATGTCTGCTCAGCAACCGACTAATGGGGAGTATGTAAAGCTAAGTAGAAGTGTAAAAGTTTACACTTACTTATAAATAGTTGATGATCCGCTTACCCCTTAATGGGACAAACAAGCCTGCAACAGTTCCCAGTATGAAAAGATTCAAATTCAGGTGGCTTTTGTAGTTACCAAACAGGTAGGTTTAAAGAATTCCCAGTACACCGTATACCGCATACTCAAAAGTAATTCATTGATTTTGTTACGCAGCAGCTCGAAGGCAGTCGAAATGTGTTGTCCAAACTTTCGGTTAAATACGAGACACTACAGCCAAAAGCTGCGACAAACGACTCAGCTGCAACATCTCCATTTAATTAATAAACAATGACAGCCCGGCAGCAGCCGAAAAGGGTTAAGACTAGACCCTGAAAACTTTTTAATTAAATAAGTCAATTGGCAGCAGCTGAAAATCGAAAGCTTAAATTGCCAGCCAGCAACCTATCGATATTTGTACAGTACAAGCCACATTGTAGGTAGTAGTCCAGTCATTGATTATTGCTCCATTTGAACTCCATGCTAGTAATACCTAATGATAGCAATTTATCACCCTCGAGACTCAAAGGACTGGTAAAATAAGGAAAACTAGTAGTAGTGAAATGCGGAAGAAGCTATTTCCGCATATTAAAGCATAGATGTAAAAAAATAATTATAATTTTAAGTTCATTAAAAATTGAGCAAATATATTCCATCTGTAGTCAATGAAGCAGCATCTAAGGTAAGCATTACGCATTAAGAAAACAATTCAAATAAATTAATCAGTTATAAGAAATGTTATGCAAAACCAAAATGATTTTTTTAACGCACAAAACATTTGGTACTTATAATCTCACTGTGAGCATACACTACTGTCGCATTCTAGACTATTTTCCTAAAGAATATACAGATAAGTCAAATTAATTATTTCTCGTAAATTTCATTTAATACAAATGTCAGGAATAAAACCGTGTTAACGGCTTTTAAAATATTTATGGTGTGTACAAATAAAAAGTCACCATCATCATTGGAAAATGTACTCTGTTAAAAATAAAATAAATAGTTATTTCGTTAAAAAGGAGTAAAGCAGGAGCTGAATCATAAAATGGCACTTGATTGAAAAGAAGGAAGAATTCTAATTCAAATTTTTGGGCATTAAGCAAATTACAGTAAAAGACTTTGACTTCAAGCAAGCAAAAGGGCGTTTCTAGCGCATTTGTTGAAAAATTGTAATTATTGACTGAAGTAAGAAGAAGGCCATAGATTAGGACTCATACTATTTATAAACAATTTTTTTGGTTCAGCAGTGGATAGCGGAAAGTCTTTCATTCGCTCAATACGAAAGTCAAAGTATTGTAGAAAGTCGAACGAAAACAAAAACAAACCTCCCATTTTCCAAGATATTTGTGATTTTTATTTTCAATATTAAGTGGCATTTACCGTTTTCATTAACTGTAAATTCGCATTTCCATAGGTCATATGAGAAATCAGTATCCGCTTGCTACAAGTCGCCGCACAAATATTTGATTTCATCCGACTGTTTTTGTTGGGTTCGTCCGCCTCAACGGAAGCCCGTCCGCAACAGGTGCTGAATTTCATTTTCCCGAGAAGCAAACTCATTTGCACTTGGAGCCATGACAACAAGTCTGGCTGGAAATCGTTGGAGGCAGGAGAGAGGCTAGTCAAATGTTGATATTAGCCACCCGAGCGGGGCCGCACTGGACTGGGACGAAAGCAACAGAGGGCGGGATAAGCGACTTCACAGCGACGGCAGCCCGAACTCGTTTCACTTCAAAGTAAATAAACAGGAATTCACATTTTGTACCTATCCCGACTCACCGCTTTTATCCATTGGATCCTTCGAGTGCGAAATGGGAAGGCGTTGTCACTGGTTTCGAGTGACGCTTGCTTTTGTGGTGAAGATCAACGTCTTGCTGTTAGTGGTGGGAGTGATCTTTATGCTGGACTTTGTGGGCCACTACTACTTGAGGTCCCTCACTTTTCCCGGCCTGCGGGTCTACCCCGTTGGCCTGTGAGCCTGGCTGCTTTGGGTGCGCGCCCTCACGTTGCTGGTATACATTCTAAATGCGATCCTGGGAATCCGAATGGCCCAGAACCCGAGCGTCTTGAAGTTTGCCTTGTATATGCTGATGGGACTGGTGGTCCTCCTTTATAACCCCATCATCGCTTCCACACGGTTCATGTACCGCTGGAAGTTTGAGTACTATGCGACGCAAGTTACCCTACAGTGCTGGGCCATGGACATGATGGACAAGTTAGAAGTGAAGTTCACCTGCTGATGGCTGACTACCTGATGGCTTCGACCAATCGCACCTGGTAAAGCGACTCCTGCTGTGAGAAGCCGGAGTGTCCCGGATGCATCTAAAATATCAAAAAGTACTTGTGGACAGTCGAGATGGAAGTTGCGAGGGACCACTATTTCGTCGCAATATTTCTGGTGGCGGGCCTGATACTTATGGTTCTCTACTTCGAGGACGTACCGTTGTACGACGATCCATTCGAGGATGACTCCGACTATGACAGTGATGAGAGGCAGGACCCATCCCCCAGGCTGGTGCCTTATGGAGATGTCAAAGCAGCCGCCCATGAAGCCGATTCAGGAGCAAAAACCGAGTCTCCGCCCTCTCTGGTCAATTGAACTTTAATCCAGCTTTCTTGCCCAACGCCTCTGGCATGCCGTTTTGTCTGGTAGCTTGTTCCGGCTCATTAACTGCGAAACCAATGGTCCACACAATTATTACATCCAGTCAGCTTCCACTAATATCGGTACTTAATTAGCTCTCAAAATAAAATGCCAGAAATAAAGTTTAATGGCTCCGATCTGAGCCCAAGAAAAAAAACGTCGAATATGGTTTAATGGATTTATAAGGATTTATTGGCCGGGCTGGAGTTTCTTGTTTGTAAGTATTGGTTAATGTTTCACTTTGGGCGCTGCTATAATTAATACAATCTCGTACACTACAAGAGATGATTTTAACCTTAACTGGTATCAGTTGGTAATTTAGCAGTCGGTTTAAAATCAAGCCTTTAAATGATGTGACTGCATTATTATTATTTATATTTCATATTTATACCATGCATTTTGTAAGTCGGATATACCGTCCCATTCGCATTGTCAATTCCCCTTTCGCGATTGGCCTTAGAATGGCGTTAAATGCCTTGTGTGGGTGGGGGAGCGTTGGGAGGTTCAGAAAAGTGCACTGCTGTGCTTCCGTTGCGGTTTGTCTGGAGGAAGCGCCACCGAAAAATAAACAGTCAGAAAGGATGCGCAATGTAACGGAAGTGCGCGAAATTTGTGAACATTTAACCAAGCGGCCCCTCCGCCCCGCTTCCTTTTGTCACTCCTGCGGAGGGGATAGGTAGGCAGTGGGAGAGCCTGTTGGTGGATGGCTGAGTGGACTGGTGAATTGACAGTTTAGGGATAGAGTGCATTTTGCGGGCGGATGATAACTATGACATTTTAATGATGTCGACGTTTTTGACAGTTGGCTTGAAGATTTCGCAATAGTTTGACAGTTGGCCTTTTGGAATTCTAAGCGACAGAGCTGAGCAGCTAGCAAAAGAAAGCGAACTTAAATTGAATTTATGACTTTCGTCTGGAAAGTTAGGCCACCTTAAAAAGCAAATTATTTAAATTTAATATGGTTTGAATTCAAAGTTTTTGGCTATAAACCGTTGACGACAATACTGTGGGGAAAAATTGGATTGTTATGAGTATATTAAGCATAGTTTCAACTCGTTTCGGTAGTTCAAACAAGAAGCGCAGCATATATGTATGTACATACATATATATGTAAAGTGTATATATTCCCAATCAGAATCGCCATCGGAGTCGAATTAGCCATGTCGGTTTATCCGTCCGTCTGAAACGACAGAACTCAGATACCATAAGAGCTTAAAACGGCAATTTTTATACCCTTGCAGGGTATTATAATTTCAGTCAGAAGTCTGCAACGCACTGAAGGAGGCACCTCCGACTATATAAAGTATATATATTCTTGATCAGGATCAACAGCCGAGTCCATCTAGCTATGTCCGTCTGTCCGTCTGTTCGTCTGTCCGTCTTTACGCAAACTAGTCTCTCAGTTTTGAAGCTATCTTAGTCTTCTATATACTTTCACTCGTATATATGTCGGAACGGGCCGGATCGGACGACTATATCAATTAGCTGCCATAGGAATGATCGGAAAATTTTTACAAACAAAAACTATAACATTTTCAGTTTATAACAGAATTTGATCAAATTTGAGATATAGCCATTTCAAATTATTCTACAATTTTGTGGAAAATTTTATGAAAATCAGACAGTTATATCATATAGCTCCCATAGGAACGATCGAGAAATTGATACAATTAAAAATTATAACGTTTTCAGTTTTCATCAGATTTTTCAGATGTCGAAAACTGGCAAGGATATTTATTTTCTAAAAATGTTCCGATCGTTTCTAATCTAAAAGGCGAGTACTTGCCCTGAAACAAGGACGTTTCGTTTCGTTTTGTGCGTTGAAAAGTCAGACATACGTTTTCTGACCACATTTTCATTATACATATAGCTGAAATTTAAGGTATTTGGTTCAATATGACCATAGAGCTTGCGTAAACTTGGTTAGCTCTAATACATGCAAATGGTAGTCTAAGCAGATATTAATTCATGATACCTATACACAATATTAATCTTGGTTAAAGTTAATTTTGAAAATGAAAATAATTAAACAGGTTTCGTATAAATACTTCTGACTTAGATAAAATGTGTGCCTCAAACACCCTAGGTGTCGCGAAATTGCAGCGGCTCCTGCAGTACGAGCTGCCGTAAGGGATCCAAATGGCGTCGGTAGCTTTCCACCAGCTTATGCTCGTGTAGTTTGCTATTTCTATCATATATTTTCAGATTTAGATTTACCTTGTTCTACACTAACTGTAGCACCGACTCACGCGAAAGAGTTTTTAATAAGACTTCGTTTAGGAAGCATTGATTTGGTTTTGAAAACGCTCTATTTTATGTGCCTACTCACCACTACTTTTACAATTTTAGTCAGAAGTTTTCAACCAAGTAAGGAGTCATCTCTGCCCATATAAAGTATATTTGTACATACATTTTTGATCAGAATCCGTCATGTCCGTAAATCCGTTTCTACTCAAACTAGTCTCCCAGTTTTAAAACTATCTATCTAAATGAAACTTTGCAGTAAGTACTCTATTTACTTTCACTCGTGTAGTAGCTGGAACGGACGATTATATCATTTAGCTGGCCTTGGACTAAATCATATAGATTTCATAGAACCCATCTGACAATTTTTATTCATTCGATAGCTGCAATCAAATGTCGGTGGCAGGGCTGGAAAGAGTATTGACAAACTAAGGCAGATGTCAGCCGTTTTTCCCGTCCCAACTTAAAAATGCTTGCGTTATTTCTTTACAAAAATGTTTTTTCTACTGTTAGCAGATACAGGTCACGCAGGAGGCAGCAGTTTATTGCTTTCTTGCAAACGGGTCTTACCAATTGAGGATGGTAAAGGACTAGAAGTCAATCAAGTGAATCATAATTATTAACAAAAATCTGTTTTATTCTCATTTGTTTATTTTTTGATTTGATTATATGGCGCAAGACAAACAAATCTGATCGTTTTCCAACAGGAAACTTATAATTTACCGTATGAGAAACATGTGTTTTGTAGATTAATACCACAAACACTTAATTATTTCTCCTGAGACTTATTTATGTTCACAGCAAAAGCAAGCCGTACTGTAGTCTTTTAAATTCAAAAAGTATATCAGTCGGAGTCATCGGGATGCGTGCTCCGTAGATCATTAAAGGCCTCCAATGATTTTTTATTTGCCATTCTACATTTATCCCAAACATACAGTATACATTGCTTCAAAACCTTTGCCATTGAAGAGTTCTTTGAAATGTTGCAGGTTGAAGTTTCATTGCTTTGTATAGTAATTGGCAATTTTAAGCTGAATGGGCTGTTGTGCCACCGAAGCGAGTGCAATTTTATTTTGTGAACGAATTGTTGCTAATATTAGAGAAATCAAAGAAGTCTTTTCTGTACTACCAGCTGAATCTAAGGAGTAAATCCCTCCAGTTTCCTCATTTGTTACTTTCTTAAGAGTATAAAATACATAACTCTGTTTTTCATTTAGTAGTGGAAGATTTGTTAGAATTAATTCATTCTTAGGGTTGAGATCATACAGTTGTTGTCGGTGCGGGTCTTGATCAAAAGCATCATGCAGTCAGGCCTTATTGAAATAATAATGAATAAAAATGAAAAAAAATACATATTGATTTTATGGTTTTTCCGTCCATCATTAGAATTTTCTCGTCGTAGAAACCATCTTTGGACTTCAACGAACTTGAAAAAAAAACAAGAAAGGAAGCCAACTTCGGCTCGCCGAAGTTTTTATACCCTTGCAGATAGAACTTCTATGACTAGGAATCCATACAATATAAATTATATATATTTGTGATAAAAAACAATGAAGTATTTTTCTCCACATCTAACAATCATTTGTATGGCACCTATATGATATAGTCGTCCAATTTTCATAAAATTTGACACCAAATTAAAGACAAATATATAATGGCTATACCTCAAATTTGATGAAAATCAGTTGAAAACTGAAAATGTTATAATTTTAATTTGAATTTCTCGATCGTTCCTATGGGAGCTATATGATATACATAGTTGTCCGATTTTCATAAAATTTTACACAAAATTGAAGAATAATATGAAATGACTATATGTTAAATTTGATTAAATTCTGTTGAAAACTGAAAATGTTATACATTTTTTTTGTAAAAATTTTCCGATCATTTCTATGGCAGCTATATGATATAGTCGTCGGATCCGGCCCGTTCCGACATATATACGAGTGAGATTATATAGAAGGCTAACTACAAAGCTTCAGATAGCTTCAAAACTGAGAGGCTAGTTTGCGTAAAGACGGACAGACGAACAGACGGACAGACGGACAGACGGACATGGCTAGATCGACTCGGCTGTTGATCCTGATCAAGAATATATATACTTTATATGGTCGGAGTTGCCTCATTCACTGCGTTGCAAACTTCTGACTGAAATTATAATACCCTGCAAGGGTATAATAATTGGGTAAGTTGGTCATGGCGTTATTAAATTATTTACTTACCAACACGTTATGCTATTGTTTATCTAAAAAATCACTAGTAATTAGGTATCGTTTTCAATAGACATATAATAATTGTAAAGCCAATAGTAAAGATCGAACCGCTGTAGCCCAAAGAGGCTACTGAAAAGGGTTAAATAGTTAAGTCGCAAGCGCCCTACAACGGAAATGACTCTTTTTGAAGTCGCTATGGTAAAAGCGACCAATCGGCGGACAGATGAGTGAGTGGCAATAATAATGGATATTTTCCTCATTTCCACTCATTTTATTTAATATTTAATTTATTTTTATTTGAAAAGTCAGACTTCAATTAAGCAAGGAATGTATCCGAATTCAATCATTCAATATGTAAAAATATGCAGCAGTAGAACGGGGCTATTATATACATTCAAGTCACTCTATCTTACGACCCTAAATTTGATTGCAGTTATCTACTTTTTTTTTGCCAGAGATTAATCAGGATAGTTACGATTCTCGGAACTAAGAAGAAGAGCAACTTAGTGTTCAGGAGGACTTAAAAAATGCTACTGAAATTTGGGGGGAAATTGCTCGCAGATTTTTATAAACCAGAGCGTGCAATTGGTTTTCTAGGCGGCAGTATTACATTCACCGTTTGGTATATTCCACTACATTAACGATAGCTTCTACTGCATATGTATGAACATAGTTGTCCGACTTATTATAATATAATATAAATTATAATACCATTCATTGGTATAATAATCGCATTGTATTACAAAGTAATGAATTCTAGTGTGGCTGATCCGAATACGAGAGCCAAACGGCAATCGGAAGGTTACCGTGCTGTTTCTCTCGGCAGTTAAAAGAAACTTAACAGAGAAAGATACGATTCCGTTGGGAGTTTCGGAAGAGAAAACTGAAACGGGTATGCGAAACTCGAATACAACTATATTATTCGAAAGTAAAACGTGGAAAAGACCTGTATTTTCATTTTCAGATCGAAATTGTTGGTGACCCTACCAGGAAGTGTGCCTGCTTGTGGTTTCTACTCCTGCCCATTGGTGCTGGGAGACTGCCGCCGTTTTATTGCTTTGAAGGTCAGGAGAGAAAGCGCGATGGGCTATTGGGCTATTCTTCAAACAATTATGTTCGTATAAATTCTGGTTTCAGTAAAGGATAAAAATTGTTGGCTTCTCGTAAAACGAGTTTCGCTTGCAGAGAATTCAAAGTTGAAAATACTGTATATAATATTTCTTGCAGAAACATCAGAGCCAAGTCTGATCCGATTGGGAATTTGCATAATCACTCCTGGACTGCTGCTCCCTCCCAGCCGGCTTGCCAAGCTCGCAAACTTCGACTCCAAGTTTAGCCACGACTAGACCACATAAAGTTAAGTTAATGCCTTATCTGGGCGGAAGTTGCAGCCTCGCACACAACACTGCCCGGATCGAGTTTGTCGTTTTCAATTACACTTAAACTGTAAGCATTTTATGTTTTTGATTCTCGTTTGCCCGATTCAAAATTATCAAATTTCCCCGAGCGGTTCATATTTTTATTAAGCAATGTTCCTTCGTCTGTGTTGCCGTGGGCCACTGGTGGGACTTTGCCACGTGCAGCAAATATTTTCCTGTCTGCGTGTTGTGGGGGTATTTAGCATCAGCTTAAGGACTTGCCCAAACCCATGCTCATGCCAACGAGCCATCATCTGCCAGCACACATGTAGGACTACAAGTGCCTGTCTGGCAGCCTGTTTGTCGGTGGCCCTGTTTTCACATCATTTGAGACGTGGCAGGCATTCAAATGGACGGCTTCGCCGTTTATCTTGTATTCCTAA
>NW_028257066.1:0-35039 GCF_035046125.1 Drosophila serrata | reverse complement strand
AAATGTTTTGGGCCATTAATCTCATTGTCTTTTTTAGAGCAAATCGGTCGCACAAAATTTAAAAGAAAAAGTCGCTAAAATGGGCTTTAAGGGTATAACCCCATTTAAAGTTTTTTATTTTTCCACTGGCATTAGGAGGAGGTTACGTCACAGAGGTCGAATCAAGGTTAACTCGCGTGGTTAGCAAAAATACACAAAAAATAAAATCAGTGCCCTATTCCGACACGAAGCTGGCCAAGAAATGAGTTGCGCATCCGCGCTGTTGGCCTGATATTTGTTGCGGATCGGCTCCTCCTGCGCTGGTTGTTTCTCCTCTACTTCATCCCCTCAGTTTAGGGGTACCCCTTGCCTAGGGACTCGAAACTTTTCTGCAGGGCCCAATCCGCTGGCTAAGCCCTGGTACAAAAATTAAGGGATTTTCCTATGGCGAAAGGTCTCCTCGACCTTTGGCCCTGGCCGTGGGTTGACGCTGCTAATCCAATTTTCTAACCCTTCCTGACCTGGGTAACAAAAAGGTTATTCACTGTGCCCACAAAATGTTTTCCACTCCTCTACTCACTTTCGGTGGAGCTTTTAGCGGCCACTTTACCGAGCGAGCGAACCCCGAGTCACTGGCACTGGTATATATATCTTGCCTCTTACGAGCACTTATTGGCGTCTATACACTCGCGAATGTCGATCAGAAAAGATCTCCACGGAAACGGAAAGAGCTCGTTCAGCCGCAGCGAAAAATCTCCTAATTGGATTTTAAGCTCTTCTTCCCTAGCGCAACTCTGAGCTCGCTGTTATAATTGCCATAACGCGTTTTGGGCAAAATGCAGCTCTTGCATTCGGCACGTGTGCAAGCTTACTTACAGCTTTATAACGTTACCGCACACACAGCTTTACGTTATGTCTAAAAATAACTGAGCTAGGCTTAAAATTCGCATAAAGATTATTTCTTTGCGTTCTTTTACGTAGCTAACAACAATGGAAAACTTGGCTTGGACCTTACGTAAAATGTAGCACTCTTTTAGGCCAACTCTTTTATTCAGTTCTTCAGTCGCCACTACAAAAGCCCCCCGGTAACATCTGGCTAGGGTATACATACCACTGGTACCCTAGACTGATGCCGACTGAAGCCAGATCATTGGCGAATATCTTTCGCGTGATATGTGCCTACGGGTTTTCCTTGCAAGTCTTCTAACTCGTAGTAGGCGCTTCCTAATTTCTTTCGCACTCTTGCTTTCACGAAAGAAGGTCCAAATTTTGCATTATATCCGGTTTGAAAACTACTTTGTTTAAAATTTCTCCTAAACACTTCTTGTCCCACTGCATAAGACACAACTCGAGATCTAAGATTGTATTTCTATTGTTCTCGGAGTGTTTCTCCAGCATTCGCTTACATGCTTTCTCCCGCACAATGTCAAACGAGTCTTGACAACTAAACTTTAAGGATCGATCATCCAAAAGGTTGAGCTTCCTCAGCAAAGAGTATGTGGACCCGGAGTTGACCATATGCTGCCCAAAAACCATGTAATAGGGTGTAGTACCCAGGCTTGAATGCACGGACGATCTTAGTGCGCAACTGATCCTATTTAGGTGTTCGTCCCAGTCCTTTTGGTCAGGCCTCAAATACGCTCTAATTGCAGCGATGACGGACCTGTTAACGCGCTCGGAAGCGTTAGCCTGAGGCGAGTGTACAGCAGTCAGCGTATGCGTAATACGGTACTGTTGCATCAACTTTTGAAATGCATGCGACCGGAATTGAGACCCATTGTCTGAAACAATCGTTTCAGGAGTACCAAACGACATAAATAAGTCTCCTTCGAGATACTTTATAACGACACTGGAGTCGATCTTTCTTACGGGCTTTAGAAAAACGTACTTAGAAAAATGATCAAGCACGATGAAAATACCTATATTTCCACCTCTAGATCGGGGATAAGGTCCGAGAAAATCTATGAATAAGCGTTGGAAAAATCGTTGGCTTTCTGGTGCTTTCCCTAAAGGTGGTCCCAAAACATAATTTGGTGCTTTCGTTGTTTTGCACACCTCACAAGCATTGAAGTAGGCTTTGACATCTGCCACGAGTCCTGGCCAAAAATAATACCGCCTGACTCTCTCAATTGTCTTGTGTATTCCGCCATGAGCAGACAACGAGCTATCGTGAACTCGAGAAAGTATCTCAGGCACCAGTTCCTTAGGCACCCACAGCTTCCAAGCATATTCGTCGTGCACTTGCTCTCCTGTCAAATGCTCTGCCTTTCGATAAACATATCCGCTATCCGCCCTGAGATCAGGAAAATTTGCCTGATTTCCATTCACTTTTTTAACGAGCTGCGTATATTCCTCTGATTTAAAATGATCGGAATTAAGATGCACAAGGAATCCTTCCCGCAAGTCTATTGCCGCTATCACGTCTTCGTTCACCCGAGACAAGGAGTCGGGAACTACGTTAAGCGAACCTTTGCGATGCTCAATCTCAAAATTATACCTTTGCAAGGCCAAAGCCCATCGAGCTATCGAGCTTTAGATCATGATTAGACATTAACCATTTTAATGAAGCATGATCGGTTATTATTTTGAATTTATGTCCTTCAACATAAGCCCTAAAACTCTTAAGAGCTACGATCGCTGCTAGGCATTCTTGCTCAGTGACTGTGTAGTTCCTTTGCGCCTTATTTAATTTCTTCGAAATGAAGGCAATAGGACGCTCGTCTCCTTCTTCAGAAACTTGCACCAACCCAGCTCCTACTCCGGTTTTGCTTGCTCGCAATGTATAACGAAAGGTTTGGAGAAGTCGGGGCTACATAAAACTGGAGCCTCGCTAAGACATTGTTTTAGTTCCTCAAACGATTTTATTGCTGCCTCAGTCAAACTAAATCTTCTTTTTGTAGTCATCAGATCTGTTAACGGTGCAGAAAGAGATGCAAAATTTGGAACGAACTTGCGATACTATCCACACAGACCCATAAAGCTTCGCAAGCTGCGCAAAGTTGTAGGCAATGGGAAATTTCTAATTGCTGCAACCTTATCAGGGTCAGTTCGAATCCCACCATCACCGATTATATGGCCCAAATATCGAACCCTCAGCATGCAGAAGTGTCTTTTGCCAATATTGATCGTCAAACCTGCACGCCTCAAGTGTAACGCAACTTCTCTTAGCACTTCTAAGTGCCTCTCAAAGCTAGATGACACTACCAAGAGATCATCTAGGTAAATGAAAACCTCGTTCCTAAGATGAGCTGGCACTATTTTGTCCATCACCCGAGACATTGTACTAGTAGCATTGCACAGCCCGAACGGCATTACTTTAAACTGATAGAGCGGTCTACCAGGAACAGTGAACGCTGTCTTGTCGCGCGAAGCCACGTCTAAAGGCACTTGCCAATAAGCGTCCTTTATATCAAGACTAGTTATATATTCAGCCTTCGGCAAGCGACTCAAAATGCCACTAATTTGAGGTAAAGGATATGCATCCTTTTCGGTGAAACTGTTCACCTTGCAACAGTCCAAACAAATTCTAACCTTTCCAGGCTTCGTAACCATAACGATTGGAGAAGACCATGCACTGTCGGACTCCTCTATTACCCCAAGCTGCAACATCCTGTCAATTTCGGCATACATTGCCTTTTCTACGGCCGGCGAGACAGGGAAATGGCGTTGCTTAATTGGTTTTGCATTGCCCACGTCAATGGAATGGGATATGAGATTGGTCCTACCGAGTCCTTCCTGACTAAATGATGGAAAACAATTCACAACATTCGCCAACTTGGCTTTATTTATACCGGACAATTGATGCTGGTCAGCTTTGTCCTTGCAGTCAGTCTCCGTTGCGTCTAATTCGGAAATAAACAAATTCCTGGGAAGAAGATGGAAAAGTTTCCAAAAATCTATCCCAAGATACAAATCCTGCTTCAGTGAGGGCACTATGTAAATTTTCAACAGCTTCTTTACGTCGGCGTACTCAACATCCGCCTTGAAATACCCTAGTATCTGCTGTGATCGGCCATCAGCCGTAGTAGCATTGCTGTTAATTTCTTTGTAATCCCCTTTGGTCATTACCTCACGAGCTAAGTTACCTCCGACACAACTTATTGATGCGCCGGAGTCTAACAGGCCATAAACTACTCGACCTAACATTTTAATTGGCAAAAAGGGTCGAGGATCTTTTGATCCTGTCGGTAGAGAGCTTATGTACTCGATGCCAATTCTACATTGTTTAACATTCTGCCAGAACGATTTTATGCTAGTAGAATTGCGAGACCTGTGTTGTTGTACATCCTGTAATTTAAAATTATCTTCCGGTAAAATTATTTCTCTTAAGTCCGAGATTTTGCTATGTAGCAAGGGACTAGCAGGTAGTTGTTGAATGTCAGGGAAAGGAAGTTGAGCAACATTAGCTGCATCTTCTATTCTTCGGTCATCGTGGCTTGGTTTCGGGAGGCACTCGAAGTCTTCTGTCTGAATTGCGACTTCGACATGCCGGCCTTGGAGTTTTTTGAACACTTACTGCAACTTGGCTTGTAAGTATTTGCAGCTCCACAACCGTAGCAAAATACTCTTCTCTCCGAAACGCAATCTTGATATCGGTGTCCTTCTTTGCGGCAATTCCAGCACAACAAGGAAAACGCTTCGACGTCACCATCAGTTTCAGGTTCGGAATCTATCTGAGCCTCATATTCCTGACCAAACTCTGACACTTCCCTTCTAAACGGAGTGCTTCGCGCGTAGCCACTGGACCGCTTAACATCGGCTAAAAAGGCTTCGCGCCTGCGACAAATCTCTCTTAACTCCGAAACTGAATTAATTTGAATATTTAAAATTTGATGTCTAATCTCTGGCCGCAAATTGTTTCTCAGAGCCCGAATTAACTTATTCGATGTCCAGGGATGTTCCAGCTGATCGACTAATGCAGTAATGATATCATAAAAGCAATCGAACGATTCGTTCGGCTTTTGTTTAGTGTTTCTAACTAATTCTTCGATATCGCCATCGTCTCTGCTCTGCCGAAACTGAAGGCGCAAAGCTGAACAGAAACTGTCCCAATTAATTTCTCCATGAGCTTTATGGTATCGCCAGTAAAACTCGTTTGCTTTGCCTTCAAATAGGACACTAGCGTGTTTGCACAGCAAAGAGAAATTGTTGCCTAAAGTCTCCCGAGTCAATGTATCAACTCTATAAATAAAATTGTCTACAGATACTCCTGTGCCCGAAAATTTGATTTTCCATCCGTTCAGGATGTGCACGACTTTATCTGGTCGGTTTACTAAGTCGGAGGAAGTGCTTCTTTGAGAAGCGGAAGAACCAGGAGCCAAGAGGACTTGTCTTGATTCGCTTCTGGATTCATTTCTAGATCCGCCCCTATCATCTTCGTTTCCCAGCGACCGCTGTGAAGAATGCTCACTCTAAGCACTGTCCCTACCTCGACTTAAATTAGCTAACGCCCTGGTGATACAATCTGTTACAGAATTTTGAACTAAATCGGTCATCCTCTCTGAAAGCGTAGCCAGTAATCTTCGCTCCATAGCCAGTAGAGTAATAGCATTAGCCGTCAAAACACTTGAATTGTTAACCCCAGTTGTGTTCGTTTGTGAACTTTGTCCTGAGGTTGAAGCTGTATTATCCAATGCTTGCTGAGAAACTGTATCTAACGGCTGCCGTTTCTTCGAGCCACTTCGGGTTTGCCTGTCAGATCCCTCTATAGGCTTTGAGATAGCTGGTCTACAAGATACTTTGCACACCGGACATTGTGCGCTATCCTTCCAATGAGCTTCTATGCATCGCTTGTGAAACTCGTGTTGGCATGAGGTTACAAAGACCTCGGCTGTGTTTATATCTGCCTTACATATCGGACAATTATAGCTTGGGCTTGATTCAGCCCCCCTTTCTGGAGAGCGGTCTAACCCCATCGTTCCCAAGAAAATCTCAACAATAAAAAAAATACGAATTAAATTCGACAAATGAGATCTTGCTCCGATAGCAGTTAACTTGCTGCAATCGAATTCTCAGAACCCTCTGCTTCTTTGCGATAAATATAGCCGAAATGTTTAAATAAATTAAGCTAAAAAATATAGAAAATTATGAGATAAAATATCGCGATTAAATCAAGAATAAAGTAATCAAATTGTATTTACCGAACTCTAGATGTCACACGTATCGAAGGGTCATTTTATATTGATTTTCTCAGAAGTTGAAAGATTGGAGAAATAAAAGATTTTTGATTAGGTTTAAGGCCTATTCAGAACAAGGGAAGCGATACTTATTTATTTCGAATTCGGACATCGAATAGTTCCGAAACACGTTCGCATGTATTCCAGAATACGATCTAAAAAAATAAAGCTTCAGGAAAAATTTAGAAAGAAAGTTAAAGAAAGCTGTAAAATACTTTTCCAGGATATGGCACGACTCGAAAGAAATGCCAGTATTTTCCATATAGTTAAGTTTAAAGTCGAGACTAGTTTCATGACTTAGTGCTATAAAAATGGGACAGAAAATGAGCTCTTTGTATTGCCTTCTCTGTTTTCCTCAATTTAACGGCACCTTGTCACTTCCTCTCAATGTAGAAAAATCTTTTGTTTCCCTTTAAGTCTGGCCAGTTGGAAATACTAATATTTATCACAACTGTTTTCCAAGACTAATTAAGACAAAACAAAAAAATGTAAACACCAGTTTGAAGAAGTTGAAAGCTAGTTCAAATTAACAAAAATAGAAAGAATTTATTTACCCTTGAGTCTTAATAAAAAAACTATTTTTATTAAAACAAACCAAACAAACTTTAAAATTCTGGACAGTTACAAATACTAATGTTCCAAAGCTGTTATCCCAGAATTAATAAAACGAAATTGTTGTATAAATTACAAGAGAGAGTTAAAGTAGGATGTGTTGAATTTGTCTATCCGCGAGTCTTAATAAAAAATACTTTTTTTACTAAGGCTCCACACGTTTGGGCGCCACTTTTCTTAATAATAATAATGAATTATAACTGTAGCGTGCAACCATATAGTTCGTCGGGGTTGGTGAGGATCTGGGCTGCGGGGGCACGCTTTATTTTCCGGCTCTAGCTCGTCGGCTTTGGGGGTGGAGGTCTTGCTCACCCAGATCTCGGACAACGACTACACATTATTATTACAAAGACTAGAAATTGAGCGTGCTGCGACAAAATTAAAAGCTAGAACAAAACCGGAAGAAATGACAAACAAAATTCACACCACATAAAGAAGACAGAAGAGAAGCGGAAGTAGAGAGAAGAAAAGACAGAGAGAAAATCTATACCTTGCAGAGACACGGATGTTGTTGTGCTCGCTTGTGCCCACCCTACCTGTGATCACCTGCCGCAAGAGCATGGCTCTGGTGATCCCTTTTGAACCCTACGACCGTGGAGTCATCCTGCGAGTCGGTATATACCGGTTTTTTAAGCTAACATGATTTTAAAAGTTAAAACATGTTTAATAAGATAAATTTAAAGCTTAAAGCTAACAAAATAGTTAAATATAAGCTAAAATTAAAATGTATAAAATTAAAGAGGTGCATAGATATATATGTGTTTAAAATTTGTAAACAAAATTCAAAAGAAATAATTTTTCTTCAGAGTTTAAACCAAATTTAAATTGTATGATTAAATGTTCTACTTCATGTTTTTTTCTCTTTTTCTTTTTAGCTTTCAAAATAAATTAACTTCATGTCTCTTAGTTTTAGACTTTTCTTAATTTCAATTGTTGCATTAGCTTTCAAATTAAATCATTTCAAATTGTTTACGTTTCAAGTATTTTTTCATTTTTTTTGCATTTGCATGTTTTCATTCGAATAGCTTTTCCAAGACTTACTCACTTTTCCATCGGCGAAGATCGATCTCCCTCGACGATTTTTCCTGAAAAAGGGGTTAAAGTCCGAATAGCCGGTTCACCCTATTTTTCTTCTACTATTTCCTTGCTAAGCAACAAGAGAACTTAATATGAAGTAAATAAATGAGTATAAATTAAATTAAAAAAAAACTAAATTAATTATAAATTAAATTAAAATATTTTAAATGCAGCATAAATTCATATAATTCGGTTTCATTGAATTCCAGGCTAGTCGCAAGCAGAGTCGAGAGTATAAGACGAACATAAGTTTTCACATTCAAAGGGCAAAGCAAATTAGCAAATGTTTTGGGCCATTAATCTCATTGTCTTTTTTAGAGCAAATCGGTCGCACAAAATTTAAAAGAAAAAGTCGCCAAAATGGGCTTTAAGGGTATAACCCCATTTAAAGTTTTTTATTTTTCCACTGGCATTAGGAGGAGGTTACGTCACAGAGGTCGAATCAAGGTTAACTCGCGTGGTTAGCAAAAATACACAAAAAATAAAATCAGTGCCCTATTCCGACACGAAGCTGGCCAAGAAATGAGTTGCGCATCCGCGCTGTTGGCCTGATATTTGTTGCGGATCGGCTCCTCCTGCGCTGGTTGTTTCTCCTCTACTTCATCCCCTCAGTTTAGGGGTACCCCTTGCCTAGGGACTCGAAACTTTTCTGCAGGGCCCAATCCGCTGGCTGAGCCCTGCACTATGTGGAATTTGACCCGTTTTCGTGGCCAAAATTAAAATTTTTGAAATTATTAACATTTTTCACTGCAGGTTTCTTGTATAATTATGGTTATGACTATAGGAAGCTATTTTAGAAAAGTGGGCGTGTCAACGCCCCCTCTCCGCCCACAGAAATCGAAAAAAAATCAAATATTTAAAGCAATTTTCAAGTTAGAGAACACAATTTTGGAACACAGGATGAATTTCTTATTTTAAATGTGTCCTGTAAATTTGGTTCAGATCGGATAATAAATGTAGAAGTTATTTAAGAATATCATTATTTTTGGTTTTATTATTCTACATATTAATTATTAACTTCATCATTGTCATCAATTTCATTATTATTATAAAAAAATATGTATTGTCGTCTTCCCTAACGTCGATATCAGTTTTAACGGTTAAGAAAACCTTATATTCTGCGGAGTTTGATTGTTCCACAATATATTTCCGGAGAAGTTGAACCTCCCTTGCTTACGCCACACTACTAGCAGTTAAGCATTTCTGACCAAGATGTTGCTTCCTAATAATTCAAATTACGCAAAAGACCGCAAAAAACGCACAATGAGCCTATATATTTTGATTTAGAATTGACAAACCTACAACATGTATATGGACACTCGCTGATACAATTTGAACCTTTTTTTAAAACCCTTTGGAAAGTTCAACTTTATTTCCAAGTGACAAATGGACACCACTTTCTAAATGTACAAATTTTTAGAAAAGTACGAACGCAACACGCAACATATTAGTATCAACACATAGTAATAACCTGAAGAATTAATATTCAGTTTGAATTAGGTTATTTAATGATTTTATGTCAGAGAAATGCCAATTTGAAACTGCACCGCAAAGTCAACTTATAAGACAGCCCGTGGTGTTCGCTTGCAACAGCTGACTTTAACAGCTGTTATTTTAACATTGAACTGTTAAGTTAACATTTTGGGTATGTAACATAGCAGTTTGATCAATTCATAACATGGTATCATTGAAAATACGCAAATTTGGATACTTGCGAAAAATGAGTTTTGGCCACGAAAACGGGTCAAATTCCACATAGTGCACTACACAGAATAACACAGTATTAACTGACAAAAACCTGCAAAAGGTGGTAACTGCAGAAACCCTTCAGTTAATGAATTTAATAATTTAATAATTGCCAAACTAATATCTTTGCATATTTTTAAATTTTCCCAAAAGACAAATTGCGAATCAGATGATGATGTTATGTTGCCAGTAGAGTTTGATTCAATTATATATCAACCTGGCATTGAAAAGAAAGAAATTCAGAAGCAAGAGTATTCTGTATCATATTCAGAAATTGTCCAAGACAATGAGAGGTACTTTGACAAAAATATGGATAATTTTTTAAGCAATATTGTACCCATTGAATTAACCTCGAGTAGATATTTTTTTTTTGGATACATTGCAAAGGCATCTAGTTGTGATAATTGCAGATCGTTACTGAGCTTTTTATACATGAAAAAAACTACTAGAGCGACTCGGACTTTGGAAAATTAAAAGCACCATCTGATATATTTATTGATGTCTGCAAAATCCATATAAAGGTTTTTGAAAATATTTTCAAAAATAATAAACAACAAATTAATATCAGAAAATTTATTGTGGAACAGTGCATTAAATGCACAAATGAAAGTATTGATTACTCATTATGGTTCGATATATATGAATAATGAATGTTATGTGCATAAGATAGATCTCTTAAATAAACTTGTAAAAGTTTTACTTTTTAAGCATTGGAAATGGACTGTGATAGCTGATAAGCAGAAGAAGCATGCTAAGCTCAGTATTTTATGTCATACATAATAAACGGCAACGATTTTGATGATTTGATAATGAATGTGGACTGGGCCTATTGGGGATACCACAATAAATAAAACGCGCCAGAAAGTTTACCTCTATGGTGGTGTGGAAACGATTTAAACCAATATTTATTATGAACTTAATATTTTCTTATTATTTTTAATATTATTATTGTGACATAAAAACGTATAGGTTTTAAATTAAATATTAGAATTAAACAAAGTATTTTTATTTTTTGCATTACTTATAAAAATAAAGAAAAAAAAAGATCATTATAAAGGGACTCAAGCACTTTAAAAATGTAAACAAACTAAAATCAAAACAAACAAACACATCGATATGCACATGTATACATCAGCTGTTTTTGCTGCCGTTCTCGTCCCCCTCTCTACCTAACAAGCGGTCAGCAGCCCAAAATATAAAATTAAAATTTTTCATCGTTGCTCATGCGAACAGAAGCCCACACATATTCCCGCACACATACCACTTGCTTTTCCTGTGTTTACTCATACATGCAAACGCATTCTATTTTTAGATCTTTGCGCTCTCAACTTTGTGAGAACAGGGAGAGCGCCATTGTCGTTTGAATCAAACAATTAGCCCTATATTGCAAAACGAATGTATGGTCGTGAGGCATCTTGTAAATTGTAGAGTCTTTGGTTTGGGGGTGGTAGTAGATGTTATATTGTCAATTTTTATATACTTACACAAGTCTGTAATAATTGAGTTTTTATATTCTGTTCCCATGTCCGTAATGAACGTCTTTTTTGGACCGTACTTCAGAATAAATTCTGCAAGAATAGCTTTAGCTACTGTTTTGGCATTTTTATTTGGTGTAGATATGACTACTAAATATTTAGTCAAATCGTATATGAGTGTTACTGCGTATTCGTTGCCATTGTTCTATTTTGGTAGTGGGCCAATTGTATCCACAATTACCGAATCGGAAGCTCTTTGTGGAGTTTCGGTTATGGTTAATGGTGTCTAAGTATGTTTAGTCATTTCAGACTTTTGGTATTTAGGACTTGATATTATCATCATAATAATCATACCTACGCACCACCGTGTTTCATTAACTAAATATAACTGTTAAAGGTGTTTAATGTAACATAATGCATTTCGTTTCGATAGCTTGCGCGCTTGCCCCACTCCGCATTTTACACAATCGGATCAGAATGGAGCAGATATAGATATTTTTTAACATAATCAAAGAATACTTCAGTAACAAGGGCTGCGTCAGTTTAACAAAAAAATTGAATATGCTTTAAAAAAAGCGGCACAAGATCGTTGCCCGACATAATAATGAGTTGATCCGGCTAGGATCTCTATCGCCTAGTCTCTTAAGAGTTCACAATGATCAGGGGAGAAACAACTAGCAGTTAAAAGTTCTTGGATGAGATTCCGTTAACATAATAATATTCCTTACTCGGTTAACGGGTTTTGGGATTATTATATACAGACTTGTGTAAGCATTTTATGTTTATGTTTAGATATATTTACGTAAATATATATACATAAGTGTGTGCGTTTACTTTAAGTATTTTTTTGTTCGTTGAACTTTTTACTAAGAACTAACTTGTATTTTCCATTACATTATGTCAACTAAACTAATTTCTATGTTTGAGTTTCTTATCAATTCTTTTGCTTAACTCTTACGTTGTTTAGTTTTGTTTTCGCTTTGTTTGCTAAAAAAACTCAACAGTTTAATGGCCACAATATTCAATAAATACCGATGTTGCTGCTGCTGCTGCTGCTGCTGCTGTTGCTGTTGCTGTTGCTGTTGTTGTTGCTGTTGCTGTTTCTGTTGCTTTTGCTGTTGCTGTTGCTGCTGTTGCTGCTGTTGCTGCTGTTGCTGCTGTTGCTGTTGCATTTCATTAACTGCTACATCTGAGCTAGGTGTTTTTGATGTGGCGAATGGTTCATAGTTCAGGTGTCAGGAGCGAGCTTAGTAGTTGTTGTGTCAGTGACATGTTGCTCAGTATTCAGTTTTGCGGCTTTTGGTTACAGTTTCTGGTTAGTTTCAGATGGTTGCACATACAGAAACACAGACACAAACTCTGTTTTTAGCCTGGCTAGCTATGATGCAGCTGCTGCTCGGGTACCGAGCTCGTCTATGGCAGGCGTGGATGGATTCATGGCGGATGGAGGAGATGGTTGGTTGGAGAGTTTAATGATGTCAAAAAATTTTACAAGGGCGCCACTTTGAGTTGGCCTGCTTTGTTTGTTTCGATATGTTTTTCCTTTCCCTTAAGACATTCCACGGTAAAATCGTATTCCTCTAAGCCAAGTCTCATTTTGGTTAATTTTGAACTTGGGTTAGCCATTGAAAATAGATATGCTAGTGGTATATTTTTACTGTTAAGTGTTTTCCGTAGATATATGGTCTAAAGCGTTTAATTGCCCAATGTATAGCTGCTAGTTCCTGCTTTGTCGTGTTTTTATTACTTTCTTCCTTTGTGAATTAACGTGATGAGTATGCTACTGGTAGATGCGTTCCATTTTGTTCCTGTGTTAGGACGGCTCCGCATGCTTGTTTAATTGCATCCGCTATCAAAAATTCTTTATTAAAATTGGGGTACTGTAATAATGTTGGCTTCATCAGTTGTGTTTTTAGATACTCGAAGTTTCTATTCCGAATATGTGCATATATTTTTTGCATAATTCATTAAGTATTGCTTTAAATTGTCTGTATTCTTTTCATCTTTATTTGTTTTTACTAATGCGTAGTTATCTAATGGTTCAATTTTTATTTCGTTTAGGTTAATAATCTCGTTTTTGTTTGTTGTGTTTAAAATTCTGCAATGGAGTTTCCAATGAATACTCCGTTTTTGATTTCTTGGTTTGGTATAAATATAAACATACCTGGTTGCTGACGACTTCGGACCTTGCAGGTAGAATTGTCAAATTATTTTCGAGTGTATGGCATATTGGAATATTAATAGGGTTATAGAGCCAATCATTTTCTGTTTTTAAATATATTGGACAATTGTATTCTTTTTATAAAATCTATACATATAATTCCAACACATGGAATAGGAAATTTTGTTGCTAATAAAATTATGCGGTATAGCATAGTTGCGTGAAAGAAGTTCTATTGATACTAATCCTTTTGAACTGGTTGTTCCTTCACCAACACCTGATATTTGGGTAATTTTGTTATAGTCAACATTGTTAAATGAGTCTTAAGTTTCTTTTATTAAAGTGATTTCTGCACCAGTATCAACTAGTAATGTATATAATTTATTTGTGTGTTCGTTGTTATTTTTGTTTCCGCTACGGTTATTTCCTCTATAACTTCCACGACCTCTATTATTAAAGTAGTAACCATTGTCTCGGTACTGACCGTTGTATTGGTAGTTACCTCGGTAATTATTGCTTCGGTTGGGTTGTTGGCCTCTGGTATACAATATTGAGTTTTGGTTACCTGTCATTTCAGTGCTACATTTTATGTACTTTGTGACGGCTTCATTCATGGTAGTAAAATGACCAGATTCTAGAATTGGTTTAAGTCTGCCATGTTCACAATTTTTTACCATTGTTGAGATGGTTCTTTTGTGCTAAATTTATCACCATATTGAGCTGATAACCCTTCGTAAATGTATGATGCCTCTAGTAACTTCCGGAGGTTATCAATTTCATTGGTGAATTTTCAGCAGTTTTTCCTTTCTTCGTTGTTTAAGCCATTTTAGCCTTTATTACGTCAGATGTTTCACCGACAATAGTGTCTTGCAGTATTTTTATGATAGCCTTTATTGAACTTTCATTTTGAACTTTGTATAAAGTGGGTGCTATTGTTTTGATTTAATGACTTCAACAGCAAAATCTTCGAATGTGCCTTTAGTTAAGTCCACCAACTTTTAAGCTGTTACAAATCTTTGAAGGATTATCTTTTGTCCGTTAAATTGTTTGTTTTATTGATATTAGGTTAGGTTAGGTTAGGTTAAACCGTACCCTCCTGAGATGGCCTTATTTATCCGGATGTTGTTTTTCTCATGGTCCTGGAAAATTTTACGCGGTGTTGAACTTCTTTAGGATCGCGGCAGTTTTTGCGAAGGCAAGTAGTTCACCTGGCCAGCTCTTGGAGGCATCTACTTGTGATGCCAGTACTGGGGCACCAAAGTGCTTTACTTTTGCGTACATTAGGTCTGGGCACTTACGGTTGCCTCAGATTCATCGCATTTCCTGCAGTTACCGTTGTTGGTGGTGCCCAGCTTGACTCCATGCATGTCCCATAAGCATTCCCACTAGTTGCCTGCAGTCTTTTCGGGATAGATGTAGTACATAGTGGCTGAGTTTGTTATTGGGCTCTTTGCACATGATTTTAGACGTTTTGCAAGTCGCGGAAATTCCTCTCCACCTGCTTTTTGCTAGTACGTCCGCCCGCCTCTCTAACTCGCTTTGGAGCAGTCTTAGAGAGACTGGGACGTTTTCTGTTCTATCGATGCCACTCCGACTCCTTCCTTTGCAAGTTCGTTAGCGATTTCGTTTCCCTCTATCCCCTGGTGTCTGGGAACCCAGTAGATCCGCACTGAAGTTGTCGTGCTCAGAGCGTCCCTGCTTGCTAGTACATTTTTGGAATTGAACGCTGAGGATTGGATGGATCTAGTCCCCGCCTGACTTTCTACGAACAAGTTTACCGCCTCATATGGGCGGGCTATTTCCTGCGCAAGCTCTGCTGCCTTCCTGATGGCGAAGACTTCCGCCTGGAATATGCTGCAATGACATGGTAGCTTATACGACAGCCTCATCTCGAGGCCTGTACAGTATATGCCCGCTCCAACTCCTCCTTCCACCTTGGAGCCGTCAGTGTATATATTGATGTATCGAGCATGGTCCTGAAATGTAGATGTTTTCACATCCGGGCAAGTACTAGGCGTCATGTAGTCAGATACTCTGCTCAGGGTTCCACCAATTGAACAGTGCCCGTATCCTTTTGTCGTGCAGCCTTTTCCGCAGTCAGTTGCGTGTGGATGTCCATGGGATCAATTCCAATTCTTGTCTCTAGAGCTTTTGTGGGAGTTGACCTTAGCGCCCCAGATATGCAGACCAGTGCCTGCCTCTGGGTTCTCCCCATAATCTTTTTATAGGTCCTCTTTTCCATGGCTTGCCACCACACTAAGACCCCGTATAGAAAAGTCGGACGCACCACCGATATGTAGACTCAGTGCATCAGAGCGGGTGAGATGCTTCATGTGCTGCTGAGCATCTTCTTTCCTTTTTCACCATCTCTAGTACATTGGGTTTCCATGCCAGCTTGCTGTCCAGTACAGTGCCCAGGTATTTGACTTATGTTTTCGGGGTCAGCCTGGTTGTATTTATTTTTGGGGGATCCATAGCGGTACTTTGAATCTCTTAGTAAAGAGAATGAGGTCCGTTTTATCCGCATTGATACTGAGTCCTACGTTGTCCGTCCAGTCAAATATCTCTCTGAGTGTTGATTCCATGATCGAGCTAAGGGTCGATCGACATACTTCCGTGATAAATTTGCTAATGTGGTCAGCATAGGCTGTAATCTTTTGGGGCCTTCCTCTCGAACCTTCTGATTTGGTCGTCGACCACTAGATTCCATAGGAGAGGCGATAGGACTCCACCTTGCGGCGTGCCTCTGTGCGCTCCATTCACCATGGAAGCGGTGCCCCAATCCGATTGTACCTGTCGGCAACTTAATAGATTTCCAATTCAAAAGTTGATGGTGGCGTGTGTGGGTCGCTCCTAGGCGCTCCATTATTGCGTTGTGCTTACATTATTGAATGCCCCGGTTATGTCTACATAGACTCCGAGCGCATATTCCTTGTTGTGCAGGGCCCTCTCAACGGTGGCTACTTTCCTTTTGTGTATGCGTGCTGGTTGGTTGACAGAAATCTGCCCTCATCGTTTCTGATGTATTGGTCCAGGAGCTTTTCTAGCGTCTTGAGTAGAAAGGAGGTGAAACTTATCGGCCTGCAGTCCTTGGGACTGACGTGACAGCTCTTTTCTGCTTTGGGCAAGAAGACAATCCTCGAGGTCCTCCATTGGATTGGGATATAGCCTGTACAATGACAGGCTGTGTACATTGCGTATAGCCATGGAGTGATGACTTCTTTGGTCGCCTGCAGCATGGCTGGAAATATTCCATCTAATCCTGATGCTTTTATCCCCGCGAAGGAATCTATAGCCCAGTGAATTCTTTTAAAGGATATGAGATCATTTGGGAGATGCTCTTCCCTGGTTGCTAGTACCTATTGCTCGTTAGTATCGGTGATCTCTGTGCAACCTGGGAAGTGCGCATGCATTAGTGTTGTTACGGCCTCTTCGCTGCTGGTGGGTTGCTTTGAAAGCATCTTCCGTAGTCTAGCCGTTTCTGGCCGTCTCTATGTTGGAAAAGAATTTTCTCCAAGAACTTCTTTGTGCCCTGCGTATTTCCTTCTTGTTGTTCTTTAGCAGGATTTTGTATTCTTCGTTGATTATATCATCCTTTGCCTGCTTGGCGAGTTTGAAGAATTCTCTGAGGTTAACACGTTGGAGCGAGAGTTCCTTGTTCCACCAGGGTTATCTGGTCCTTTTCTTGTTTCTTGAAATCGGGCATGATGCGTGATATACGCCTAGTAATTCCTTTGAGTGGGTCTCTAAGAACTTTTTTATGTCTTCATTGGATTTTACTGTACCGGACTAGTCGCGAGTTTACGAGAGATTTTATCTTGAAACTTTCCCCAGTTAGTGTTCCGGGGGTTTCTAAAGACTCTTTGTTTTAGAGAGTGATCGAATTCGCATTGGAACTATATGTACCTGTGGTCTGAGAAGGATGGTCTTTCCATGACCTTCCAGTCTTATACTATTGTACTTTGTTCCGCTACGAGTGTTATATCTAGCACGTTGGACGAGGTGGGGCCTACGATGGTGTGTTCGTCCCCCACGCTTGCTATATATAAATTGGTAGAAAGAATAAAGTCTTAAAGTGACTCACCTCTGTCGTTTATGTCGGGGCTTCCCCATACGCTGTGGTGCGAATTGGCTTCTGCACCTACGATCAGTTACTGGTTCTTTGAGCCGAGTTCTACCAGACTCCTGACTTCTTCTGGTGGAGCTGGCCCACCATGTGCCATGTAGCAGGAAGCTACTAGTAGGCGCTTTTTCTTGCTTTCTAGCAACACCACAGTCAGGTCGTCCGAGCTGTAATGAGACATAAGGTTAGCTTGAAGACCTTTCCGTACGAATACGGTGTCTCTGTTTCTGCTTACTGATGGTGTGTAGAACGCGATGTAGTTTGAGGATTTTAGTCCAGCGACGGCATTGCCCGAGGTAATCCATGCCTCTTGGACAAGAGCTACATCGGCGGACCCTTGCTCCATGGCAATAAGGAGTTCCGCCAACGCTACCTTGCTCTTATGGAGATTTAGCTGCAGCACCCTTAGGGACATGAGTACTGGGCTCAACTCCACTCGACGGCTTGACTACTATCGTCTGGTCACCGTCTTCCTCCTCTTCAAACTTATCCAGCGTTAGTTTCTGGTCGGTGTCAACAAGGGTTTCGGATCTAGGTCCTTCTCCACCTCGCCTGCCTTCAGGGTGTGGTCATACTTATCCCCGGGATGGCGCTTTTTGGGACGCAGGTAGACGCTACCCATGCCTCACGCCATCTTCCCGTATCTGGGATACAGGGTGTCCTCTGCCTTTTTGTTAATCTGGAGGACTGCGCATTGGCCCCCCTCTTTGGGTAACGGGCTCGTAAAGTGAGGTACGTTCCAGTTGGGATGTCGGGATTCAGCAGCAGCTTCAGCGCTCGGTCCCCTTGGATAGCAATGGGAAGAGTACCTTCGCTTTTGGGATGGATGAGATTAGTTCCCTGTTCACCACCTCCAGCTTTGTCCCGTCTCACAATGGTTTCATCCGGCCGACCGTTTGCGTCAGCCAATTCCTCGTCGGGTCATCCATAAACTTCAGGATTTTGACCACATTTAGCCACCCGACACCATCGAATGTGGGCATGGACCGTACAGGGCCTTCATCCATCCGTGTCACTAATGACACAACGAGCCGCGCATGCACCGTCCTCCACCGCATCTCGGTTATCTTGCCATCTTCATCGCTCCTGTCAATGAGTGCCACGATCAAATGTCGTTTGGTCACTTCACTGGTCTTCGCGATTTTTATTCAATTTTGGGTTTTCGCCTTCAAGGGGGGGCCTGCTTTCTTGAGCACGCGTTGCCGCTTGCTTACCGCAGTGACATTTATGGCACTCTAGGCAGATCGTTGCCGCTTGGTGGCAAGCATTTCCTCCACCTTGTCGGCGAAACCGGTCATTGATGCCATGTTAGGAAGCTTGGTAAAGTGCAGTGATCGGCCTAGTTGAGCTTTACCTTCTCCTCTTCGGATAGGGCAGCTTTTGTCCGGAGCCGGCTCTGGATTCGAAGGGCAGCTTTATGCTGCGCCTTAGCCTTCTTCCCCTCGCTTGAACGCTTCGGCCCATCCCTGTGCGGGGAGCTGGTGTCTGGTTCTGGAGAGCGAAGAAGGCTTTCTTTCTCCTCTTTCGAAAGCAGAACGTTCTCCACGTCCGAGTATAGACAACGGCACCCGTGCAGCTTAGCCTTCGTTTAGTCGTTATTTTGGCAGTAGCGTTACAACTGACTTGACCTGCTCCCGTCAAATCAGAGGTGTGATGGCCGGCGACACACAGAGAGTATTTTTCCAACAATGGTTAGTGATTCATTTCCTCCGGCTTTTAAGCGGGAGGAATTAAATTGAAGCCTTATCTAGACACTGCATTACCCCGGACAGAGCATGCGCCACTGCATTACTATTGTACGGGGTAATACATTGCCCATTGACCAGTCGGCTCCCTCGTGGAGGGTTGAGCTGGAGGATTTTTGCCAGCCATTTATTCATATTAAGTTCGATCGTTATTTGGTCAAAAACTTAGATAGTCGATACCAATGGGCTTTGTCTAGCCGGTCTCTCTGGTTATATTTTAGTGTACGCGCTGTATTGAAGCGGTGTTCTAATATTTCAGTATGTTTAGCTATAGTGATTTGTTGTACTGGACTATTTCTTCTTAATGACCTATAGGATTTGTCAAAATCATTATTTAAGTTGTTTAACTCCTTGTTTAACTCAATCCATTGAATTATTTAATGAAATGGAATTTATGGAAATTATTATATTAGAAAAATAAAAAAAATAAACAGAATAGTAAAAATGTGGAAATTTTAGCTTTTTTATCTGTATTATTAATTTATTGTATTATTTTTATTTTTAACAATAAATATTAAATAAATGTTATTAGCAAATATATGAATATATATGTTTTTTTTTTTTAATTTTGTCTAAGCCATTGGCATGCCTATGATATCTCTTTTTAAGTCTTTTATTGTGCAATTTGTAAATTTTTATAAATGCATTTACCAACATAATAATTACGACTATCGACAACAATATTATTATCATGTCTGTATAAATTTTTTCTGATTCTATTTTATTAACGACGTTTGCCGTTGAATCGACAACTTTGGTATCACTAAACCCATTTTGGGTGTTTATTTCAAATTTTTTTTTAATTTTATATATGGTTTTATATATAATATATGGTTATAGTATAAAGCCTAACAGTGGTTAGTGTTTTTCAAGCAGCGCTTTCGCGCATCGGCTTGAGTTAGAGGTTAATTATAATTAATGGAAACTCAGGCATTGGCATAAATGCAGCTCTTGTTGCGTTACTTTGCTCGTTTCCAAAGTTGTCCCTCGATGACGTCCATGTTCGTTTGGTGTGCCTCCTTCTTCCATCGGCTGGACACACCTCTCGAGCTTCTTTTAAGCTCGGTGCATCCCTTCGCTCAACAGGAGCAGATACCTCCCACGATGGTGCAGAGGACGGATTGGCTTCCGCACTCATATATCTCCCGCGCTGGTGTAGTCGGCGGTTTGCTTTACTTATGTTATCCTCACGGGTGTAAAAGGATTTGCCATGCCTTCCACACTTGTTGATTTTCTGCTCCTGCTGTCGGGGGCCTATGGGCTCATGCGGTACCGGTTTTTCATTTTTTCCCACAGGTACTCATAATGAGCCCCCTTTTTTATTATTATGTTGTTTTCGAATCATTTTTATTTTTTATTTTTTTTTGCGGCCATTTAGTTTTATTTAGTTGAATGTAACTTAGTCACGGTCGCCATCTAGTTTATTTAATTTGATTCAATTTTCCACACACACAGTGGGTGTGTGTGTTATTAGTTTTATTTAATAATGTTGGAAGCAGTGGTGCCGCTTTCATAGTTAAATCATTTCTGCGCTGCCAAGAACGTCGGCAGCGGAGCGGTTGCCTTATGTATATCTAGTATATCCTCCTGGTTGCTGACAGTGGGTAGCTCAAGAGAGTTGGATGTAGATGCTAGTGTATGCCTAAGTCGAATCGTGGAAATATAGACTTCTGCATTTATTGTCGTCAAGACAGGGCTCGGATGATCGTGTTACGGTCAGCTCGAACCATGAGTTTATGTAAACATTGCAACAAAGTGTTACAGTGTGTGTCCCTTATGTACTTCTGGTACAGTGGGCATTAGTTATTCATGTACATACTACAACCTTCTCCGTTAAAAAGTTGATTGCGCCATCGCGACAGCTGAACGCTCTTAGCTTGCACACTCCCACACTCTCCTGATCCTGCTCCGCTGCACTTATATTCGTGATCCTCTTATCCATCACTCTCTCTTTTTATCTTCAATCTTTAAAGTATAGTGGCTAGTCCCAGTATGATTGCTTAAATTGTCTGCTTTGCCAAAACCTGCCAAAATGCCATTATTGTAGGTGATCTTACCATTGGCTGCATGCTGTGCGACAATATCATGTACGCCAAGTTTATTGGTGTTGCAGCTCGGGCGGTGGACGATGTAAAAAACATCGGTCTGCGTTACTGCTGCAAACCTGTTGTTAGGTGGAAAAGGAGATGATGTCTTTTATGCGTCAAACCAAGTGCGGCATTAAGGACATATTCTTGAGTTTTCGTAAAACTTACGATATGTTCTTGGTGCTCGATATCCAATTTAATAGCCTAACGCTATTAAATGAGTCTCTAATGTGCAAAAAAAAAACTGCAATTGGTGGGCAGCATTCAGGCGGGTCCCAGATACCCGCAACCGGCTCTCAGCAGCAGCCTGCCTCGGCACAGCTCTCGACCTCAGCATTAACCAATCTGCCTTGCCAAAAGCCCTAATAGGTTGTTTCGCGGCTCTCCCCTGATCAAACATCGGCAGATGTTTTCGGCTTTATCCAGGCAAAACCAGAGCCGATAAAATAAAGGTTAAGGTTTAAAATTCAAATTTTCTTACGCTACGGATATTTTATCCTTTCTTTGGTCTACCAATTTCTGGCCAGAGTACGTGGATGTCAAGGAGTTCGAAGCTAAGAAACCAAATGCGGCCTGTGGGAATAGGTCTTCCCAGGCCTGATTAGACCTGCGCCTTCTACGTCTACCAATCCCGCCCAAAAAATATATCTCACTCCCTAGGTATTTCCTTTTAGAATGCAAGAGGCTTACATCGTAAGCATCCTAACTTGTATTCTGATAGTATTTCGTTTGTTTATCAGTTCATTTTATTCACAGACCAGGGTAAAACCAGAGATTCTGAGCTTCGAAGTTTTTTCAGCTGGGATATCAGCTAGATCGCCCTTTCAGGCGTGGGGGTGGAGTCTTTATAGCGGTTTACTCCTCACTCACGTCAAAAAATATTAACTTTCGAGGAATGTTAAGCTATCTGTCAATGGTAGCTCTATTTTTTTACCTGTTCCTATATACCCCCTTTTGTTGGAACTTCTTATTTATTGGAACCACCTTTCCGCTGTTCAGATGGTTTCTTAAATAATTGGACGTTGATGCACTACGGTCAGTACATTCAAGTGGGTTTGTTTGGGATTGGTGTTAGTAGGCGCGATGGAAAAAATAGGACAGAATTCGAGGAAATTGACTACCGGCGTGCTGTCAAGTTGTTAGCTTACATGTTTACTAAGTGTGTTAGTATTAAAATTAAAGATTTTAGTTTGGGAAGGGTATCTACTTTAGAGATTAGTGAGTACAAATCATTATAATTTGCACATAACACTCTAAAAGGTTCATGCAGTTCAAAGGAGGTTCTATAGTGGCGTAACACTAATGGAATATACGATCTAGTAGTTCTACATGGTATCAGCCAGTCAGCACTTTCCACATCACCATGGATAAGGTTAAAAATAAAATTTATTCCTAGCATATTTCTACGATTGGCTAAGGACGGTAAGTTTATTAATAGGAGTCAATTAGAGTAGGAAGATAATCTTTGGTTTGTACCCCAATTTAAACCGCGTAGAGTGAAAATTAAATAGTTCTTTTGAACCGACTCGATGCGTTTGCTATGGACGCCGTACTGAGGGCTCCAAACACAGCATCTATACTCTAAGATAGGACGAACTAAAGAGGTGTATAAGGATTTAGTAACATAGGGGTCATTGAATTCCCTCGACCACCGTTTAATAAATCCAAGCTCACCCCTGGCTCTATTCACCATAGACGAAATATGATCAATAAAGTCGTTTTGGGTCCAAGCGGACGCCCAAATCATCAACAGAATTAATTCTTTCCAAAGAGCAGCCGTTCAGCGTGTAAGTAGCAAGCTTAGGAACGACACGAGAGAATGTCATTAGCTTGCATTTTGAGCCGTTTAAGTTTAATAAGTTAAAGCGGCACCATCTTTGAAATTTTTGAGATCTGTTTGTAAATCCGACTGGCAGGCGACGTCATTGTATTGCATGCAAAGCTTGACGTCATCCGCAAACATTAGCAGTCTGGCGTTAGTCAAGACTTTGGGAAGGTCATAAATAATGTAAACATTAAGGGTCCCAGCTAAAGCCCTTGGAACATTGGATAAACTAGGACTTTTTGCGTCCTGCAATCTAGAAAACTTGAGATCCAATTAAGAAGATCACTTGGAAAACCCATTAAATCAAGTTTTCTAACGAGGAGAGAATGGTTAACAGAGTCAAATGCTTTACTGAAATCAGTATAGATCACATCTGTCTGATAATTATTATGCAAGCCCCTTATAACATAGGAAGAGAGCTCCAAAAGATTTGTTGTTGTTGATCTTCGCTTAATAAAACCATGTTGACATGCTACAAGTGAGGAGTCATAATGTTTTCGAATAGTTTAGTGATGACCGACAACTTTGAGATTCCTCTGTAATTGCTGGCATCCAATTTGCTAATTTCTTTTTGGAGAGGATAATAAATATAAGGAAAAGGTAAACAATTTCAGAAGGGGATAGCACAGGGCGTCGGCACAATACCTGAGCACACAGCCAGGAATTCCGTCGGGACGTGGCGAATAAACTGGCTTGACACGATGAGGATGGCTGGACGCTCAGATATATTCTGTAAGTCAAAACCAATATCAAGAGTCACATCGAAAGTTGGATGATACGAATCTTCGGGCTGCGACAGAGGCGCTACCTTGGCTTAACTGACTCTCGCAGGATCAGAGACGAAACAAAGATCGAGCAAGCGGTGTAAGGAATTTCGAACATGGTTGACTTGAGACAGCGAAATGTCGAACAAGCCGGTGATAAAGTCATGTTATGTAAAAGTTAGGAGGAATAGCACCAGGGATATTAAAATCACCTAGGACTACCAACTGGACTCTATGTAAAAGTCTAATGGAAACCATCTGAATAGCGGAAAGGTGATTCCAATAAATCGGAAGTTCCGACAATGGAGGTATGGAGGAACAGTTAAACAAATGGAGCTACCTTCGATTAATAGCTTTACTCAAAGGAATTCAACATCGTTGCATTCCTCGAAGGTTAATGATTCTGAAGTGAGTGAGGAGTCCACCGCTATCAGAACTCCCCCCCCCCCGCATTCTGATTGGAAATACCTAGGGAGTAGGTTGGTTTTTTGGGTCGGGATTGGAAGACGTAGAAGGCGCAGTGGTATGCTCAGGCCTGGGAAGAGTTAATCCTACGGGCCGCTTTTCTTTTTCTTCGGTTCCAAGATTTGCGACCCCCAGGGGACAAAACAGAAATCATCGGTGGTACGGGTACTCCCGTTGCACTTTCGGGTACCGAATCTTTCCTAGCGCTCGATCTCAGCACTCTTGAAATTAATGCTGAGGTCGAGTGCTGTGCCGAGGAAGTCTGCTTCTGAGAGCTCGTTGGGGGTAGTTGGGGTCCGTCTACATGATGCCCACCAATAACAGTTTATTTTGCGCCTAGGATTATATAATAATATTTAATAGCGTAAGGCTATTAAATTGGGTGTCCAGCGGTGTGTCATTCCCTACATTCGCGACACGCCTCACAGCAGTAACGCAGGCCGATCTTTTTTTTACATCGTCCATTGTCCGACCTGCAACAGCAATACATTTGGCGTGCATGATGTTGTCGCAGAGCCAGCAGCCGATTGGAAGGTCACCTGCAGAAATAGCTTTTATAATAACTGCATGCACACGCGAAGTGAACGGGAAGTTGTTGACACAAAATAGAAAATTTAAGTTAAGTGGTTATTTTTAAACTTTAACACAAAACGAGAGCGCAAGAAAATAAACATGTTCGTTCACTTGGAAAGATAAAGGAATTATTGTAAACCCATGCGAACCATTTTCAGCTAGCGTAGGCGTCTCTAGTGGGGTCAGTGTTTTTGGCTGGTGGTAAAGATCGGTGAGTGGGTCCGAGTAATTTGAGTAAGTTGGTTAAGTAGTATGTATATGGTGGCCGGCGACATCCCAATGGAGGTGGTGCAGTCATGCTGGCGAAGCCAGCCAAAAAGATAAAGCCGCTCCGGTAACGCCAGGGAAGTGATGATAGTGGGTGGTTCCCTGCAGCGTGTTTTTTCTCCCGACTCGGGAAGTATTCGCAGCCCTGTTTCTCCTCGTTCGTTTTATCCGGTTGAACTCTAGCGTGCCGCCGGTTTCATATATCTCTGCATAGTATGACCCGACTGGACTTGGGTGGTTCACTCAGTGGGGTAAGGCCACCGCTCGGGGCAGATAAGCTCTTTGAGATTGCGTAGAGTTCCCTAAATTCCTTCTCGAATTCCCTGGAGCTGATAACAATGGTTTCAAATTGTCTGATGGGCTTCTCTTTTTCTGGTGGCTGGAAGAAACAATTAATGAACAATTACTCGATGAAGTGGGCAGCATTTTAAATGCTAACAATAGTCCTAGGACTGTATAAGAATATGTGTTTAGGGTACTCACAATCATCTTTTTCTGGTAACGCTGTTTAGGAGGACTTGGAAGACTCAAATCCGTTTCCGTTCCGTTGTCTTTGAGAGATAGTCTTATCTCATATTGTGAAGCCCGTAGTGTGATTCCAGGTGTGACGGCGTAGGCTGCAACGTCGCCTCTAATCGCGACTGGTCTTCTAAAGGTGAAAGATCTTATGTAAGCTTAGTTCTGTTTAAATAGTGTTACTTGCTCGTACGAAGACCTTCGTGATTAGTCCGTGCAAGTGTCGCTGTTGTTGCTTCAAATATTGATAAATTTATTTTTTGAGTAAAGTAAGCCGCCTATGAAGTCTCTGGTAAGCATTGTTCCTTCTTGTTGCCGTTGTTCAGACTATTATTTCTGGCAAGGGCCGCTCAGGATGGTTTTCCGAATGCCTAGAAGGTCGGCTTTAAAAGCGCCGTTTAATTCTTGGAGAAAAGCATCCAAGGCACGTAGTTTGGGTCTCCTGGGCGGGATCAGAGATGATGAAGTCTGTAAACTTCTCCGCGTCGCGGACGCCCTTCAGTGACCATTTGTGAGTTCGCTTCAGGATCTAATGGCTACTGTTTGGTATTAAGTTTTACTGGCACTCGATCGCGTTCACTAGGCGGGGTCGCGAGTAAGGTCGTAGGCGTTATATCGGATGCGCTTACTGATACGGCGCGGTTGGTATTCGCAACCAATTTTATTCGGAATATTACCTTGTTCGATATGGCGATTCCTGCTCGTTATACAAGTGTTATTACTCCAAGTTTTTTTCCCCATCTGGTTCCTGCTCGGGCGCCACGTGACGGTCGGGCACCATGCGCTTGTGTATGCACTGCGTTGCCATTAACGTTCACGCTACTTAAAAGTCTTTGACGGCTTGAGTTACCAATATGTTAGTAACACCATTGGTGTAGATTTTCCTTATTGTTCAAGTAATTTAAAACGCACAGTTGTTTTTTTTTACTTATGTATTTTGCTTTTTTTTTTTTTTTTGTTTTACTTCCACGTCTGCTTAATTGCAATGTTCACACTCGACTGACTGACTGTCTTTTCTTTTTGTCGTTTTTATAACGGTAGTTCCCGATTGTGTTCAGTCGGATCGTGCCTCTTCGAGTTTGTCGTAGACTCTACATCTCTACGGATAGGGTAGAGATGGCAACTCTTGCGCTATCGGTAGCACTGCTTGGCTTTGCATAACGCACTACGATACCAATCACAAGATTCGACGGTCGGAGACTAACTACGTTGTCATTCGCAATGCTTGGGGCTCGATAACGTACAACGTTACAGATCACATGGCTTTGCGGTTGGTGATTGTATGCTCTATTACTCGCAACTCTGACTGTCGATCTAAATAAATATTATTTAGAATTCATATGTATAATATATATTCATTTCTAAGTCCCCTCTGCTGCCCATACAAAGCCCACGTACGTAAGACATGTATATAACTTCAAAAACGGCAATAACATTAAAAAAACCCAAAATATCTGTTGAACTCTTAATTTAAAGTGTATAAGTTGTACTAAATTATGTTTTTAGAGAGTCGGATCAAAAATGTTTTTTCATCCTCAGCATAAATTCAAAAAAAAAAAAAAAAAAACGGTGTTTTTTGGGTACATACGCACAAATAATGCTATTCGTTAGCAATGATATGAACATTTCAATTGTAGGTGGGCCGTTTCCATACATTAAAAATATAATTCGAACAAGTACACTGGTACATCTTATGTTAATATCAAGGCGTCGCACAGTATACCTTTTGGCCGACCTCATTTAAAAAAATATATTTCTTTTGTGGCCGGTGATGTTAAAGCCGCTCTTTGGGAATGTCAATTATAAAAAAACGCGTTACATTGCGAATGATATTTGGTCACTTTAAATTGCAGTTACGTTTTGAATTAACAAATGGGCTTCGAAGATTTGGGAAAGATAAAAAAATAAAAAATAATACAAGAAAAATACGAAAACTTTGCGTGTCTCCGCAGTTGCTCCATTCCACATCACCATGTCAGCAGAATATGAGTATGCGGTGGACCTGGTTTTTTATACTTTATTCGTACAAATTTGTTGCGTCGTCACTTCTTCGAGTCCAAAGATGCTGAAGTTAGTCTGAAGTGTCACCTTGACCGATATGTCTGGGCATGCCAACACTAGGGCATCTGGCAGTATACCCTGCAGTACCAGTCATCAGTAATTCATCACCATTTCATCAACAGGTGTTGATGATTCATCGATGAATGGCCATATAAATTGTTGATGAATTTAACATGGGCATGACTTAGGCTGTCATCAACAACAATTCATCAATAATTCATCGATCATTCATCAACATATTCATCAACAATTCATTAATAATTTATCGATGATTCATCAACAATTCATCAACAAATTCATAAACAATTCATCGATGAATCATCAACGGCCGGCCCATGGTACTGCCGACGACTGCCGACGACTGCCGTCTAGACTACCGTCGTAAGTGTATTGTGGGTAGGGCGTCAAAGTAGTAGCGTCGCCTCGGTAGGAGTCGCAGTCGGCGCGTTGATGACAGTGGCCTATTGATGACATGCGGTACTGCGGGGTATTTTAAAGCAGGTCGAAGCACTTTGTTACTAATAATTAAATCCAAATTGGAAGTAAACTTCGCGTTCCTTAATCGTTACAGGATGTGGTTAATGTGAGGTGATGGATAGTCGTCCAGATAAGACCTCTGCGGGTTTATGCTTTCCTGATCCAACCGGATGTTGGTCTTTGATCTTTTGCACGTTCTTTGGGAAGTACCGTTGCATAATTGTTCGTTCTTTCTTCATGATGATTCGATGTTCAGCTATGTTCGGCACTTCTGCCAACCTTTTAAACTGCGCCATCTGTTCGGTGAGAACTCTCTGTGTTATCCTTCTTGTCGTGTACGTTTCTTTTCTATATTGCTTTCCTTACCGTATGATTAATCATATTTGGATTGACTTAATATTCAATTCAATTGACTTGAGCAATCAGTTGATCTGCGCCTCGCACCGAAAACGAGTTCCAAGGACACGTTGCTTGATTTTTTTTTTGGGTGAGCGATCGACCAACAAAAGCGGGAACGCACGACCGGATGCGCTTTTGCTTAAAAGACAATATCTGAAGAGGGCGATTATTTCACAGGACTTGAACCCTTTGCTATGGATAAAGGTATGCCTTAAATAATTAATTATTAATTATATATTTAATTACGTTATATTTCAGTTGAATCAATGTCACCAATGTCAATTACACTCAATTAAAAGCGTGTTCAAATATATGTGCGTTCTAGGAACATCCATGGAATCGGAAAAGGGTCTTCATCTAGGTGAGTCTAATTGTCTGCAAGAGAGGAATCCGTCTCAGACGAATTTCTAAATATACTGTAATTTTTAAACCAAAATGTTTGGATTAAGTAACTAGTATTTTCTTGTTTGAGTTAAAAATAAATGTTATGCAGGACGATACTATCGATTTCTTTTGAATAAATATCGGCGACTATCGATGGTGCAAAAATTCATTATCGTCGAATATCGATGACACCGACTATTGATATTATGTTTACCCTCAAGGTGGCTTGGCCCTCTTTCGGTTCTTCATATCGGGCACAACGCGTAATACATGTCTAGTAATTCTTTGAAGATGGTGTTAAGGATTTTTTTATGGCTTCCGCGAATTTTACTGTTTCCAGAGAGGTTCGGAGTCTGGCTGTTTTTGTCTTCTTGAACGTCCTCTAGTAAGCTTTGCACAGGTTGTTAATTCGTACTCTACCTGTATTTGTTGTTTTTTGAAGGTTTCTGCATACAGATAACAAAGTTCACTGTCCCGTTAAGAGAGTCTAGGTGTGGTCCTCCCCTGCCTCTTCTACGAATAAGTTAGTGAAAAGTATATAAGTGTGACTGTGTAGCCGTCTTTTAGTAAACACTTCTTATTCTTCTCGTCTCTTACTAATATTTTCTTTATTATTTAATCTGGAACTTTTTATACTTGGTTTTATCTTTTTTTCACTCTTGTCTCTTTTTTACACTTATTGTCTTATTCACATCTACTCTCGTTCCGATCTTCTCACCAAGTGATCTGCCGCTCTCAGCAACCACTCAAACAACCCCCATTTTCAGCCAGTCGCTCTCTCATGCTCTCTCTTGAGAGAGCGTAACATCTCAATTAGAGTGGCCAGAGCATACTTCTCTTAACTGGCCTGCTACAACTCGGCCGTCCTGACTTTGAGATAGCCCTCTATCTCTGCTTAGAATTATAACTTAACTATTACTTACAATTCGATTTTCATTTACAATTCAATTCTTAGTTTACTATTTTAATTACAGTTTTAACCAATGTCTTATATTATTTGCACTCCAAACACCTTGATATGGATTGCGAGACAACTGAAACCCATCAATATCTTTAAGCAAATATCTGTCATTTTTTAAAACTTTTTCAATTACATAAGGACCTTTATTTTTTGGAACGAGTTTTCTCGAAGCTCCTACAGTGCTATCAAAGTTCTTTACCATAACATAATCTCCTTCTTTATATTCTGTAGCAGTTTTCTTTTTTGCATTATAATATTTTTCATTCTTTATTTGAGATTTTCTTTGTTCCTCTTCTGCTTCTTTTTTAACATCTTCTAAAGTTTTTCTAATATTTCCTACCTCATTTTCGGCTTCTAATCTTTCTTTTAGATTATCCAAAACTTCTCCTTTCTGTCTTATCCCAAATAATGTTTCACTAGGACACTGCTTAGTACTATTATGAATCGTATTATTCATTGCATACTCTACTTTTTCCATAACTCTATCCCAATGTAATCCCTTTTCCGTTTCTGTCAATTTTGCTATCATAGGTCCTAGACTTCTATTGATTCGTTCAACTTGGCCATTAGCCTGCGGCGAGCCCGTCGCTATTTTTATGTGTTTCACGTTACTTTTTTCCATAAACTCTGCAAAATCAGACGATGTAAAACAACTGCCTCGATCTGATACTATGCATCTAGGTATACTATAAGCTCGAAAATAATCTGTTAATGCATTTATCACCTCTTTTGTATTTGTCGTTTTTGTTGTGTACAACCTAACAAACTTTGTAAATGCATCTACGACCACAAATATATGCTTTTTTGATCTGCTACTATCTACCGGCCCATAATGATCTATATGAATGATCTCAAAAGGTTTGTTGCCTTTTGGTATGCTATGTAAATGTCCATCTCCTCTACCTACCTTCGGAGCATACGCTATACACTTTAAGCAATTTTGAATGTGTTCCACGACTTTATCTTTCATGCGTGGAAACCAATAGCTCTTCCCAATAACTTCTAACATTTTATCTCTCCCAATATGACCCATTTCATCATGATACTTGTATAGCACATGTTCCTCCATTCGATTCGGTACGTAAAACAATAATCTGTTGTCGTTGCTTTTCCTATAGATCACACCATTTCTCATTTCATATAACTTATGCTCGCTACTTTCTAACATTTTCCTAATTTCCTGAACCTTGACATCTTTTGATTGACAAATTACTAAATTTGTTTCGAATGTATTTGCCTCCACTATCATAATATTGTTGCATCTACTCAATGCATCTACATGTTGCATTTGTCTGCCTGCTCTGTGCTTTAATTCATAATCGAATTCCTGCAGCTCTAGAGCCCACCTTGCTATTCTTGGGTTCAACTCAATCTTATTGAGGGTTAAAGTTAGAGAGTTACAGTCTGTTACAATTTTAAATCGTTTGCCTAGCAAATATATTCTAAATCTTCTTAACGCGTATATTATAGCTAAAGTCTCCAATTCAAAACTGTGATACTTCGCTTCCGTTGCAGTTGATCTCTTCGAAAAATAGAAAATAGGATGTAACTTGCTGTCATCTTTTTTCTGAAGAAGCACAGCCCCAAATCCTAAGGCACTTGCATCACAATGAAGTTCAACATCATCTCTGTAATCATATAAAGCTAACACTGTCCATTAACTTTGCCTTTAAAAGCGAAAAACAATTCAACTCTTCTTCTTCAAACCTAAAAAGCCTATCCTTTCTCAATAAATCATATAATGGTTTCGCTAATATAGAAAAATTCTTAATGAATCGTCGAAAATACGAACAAAGACCCAAAAAGCTTTGAACTGCTTGCACCTTGCCTGGGATCGGAAAATTTTGTATAGCTTCTAACCCCTTGCTATCAGCCTTAATCCCATCTTTTGAAATTAGAAAACCTAAATATTTGACCTTGTCTTGTAAAAATTTTCATTTATCCATTCTCAATTCTAACTTGTTTTCTACTAACCTTCTAAATACTTCTTTTACAACATCTAAATGTTCTTCTAAACTTTTGCTTGCAACTAAAATGTCGTCCATGTATATGATTACCTTCTTTTCTCTTTTCATGTCCGAAAATATGTCATTGACGAATCTCTGGAATACCTGTGGGGCTGTTTTAAGACCCATGGGCATCCGTAGAAACTCAAACTGCCCTAACGGGGTGGTAAACGACGTATATTTCACTGACTCTTCGTTGACAAATACATGAAAGTAACCATTCTTAAGATCCAATTTTGTAAATACTGATTTTCCCACTAAGCTATCCAAAAGGTCATCAATTAATGGTATCGGATAATTGTCCTTAGCCATTATTTTGTTCAATTTTCTAAAATCTATACAAAGTCTAAGTTCACCCGACTTCTTCTTCACTAATACGATAGGAGAAGCATACTCCGATTTACTAGGTTGAATAATCCCATCTCTAATATATTCGTCTAACATTTTTGACAATGCTTCCTTCTCACTATATGACAGTCTTCTTGGTGCGCAGCTAAATGGTTTTGAGTTTTCTAACACTATTTTCATTTCGCATTTTATTTTCGGAACTTCCGGTCGCTTGACTTGAACATAATGCGTCTCTAACATCTTGATAAACGTTTCACAATCCTTATAGTTTATTTGCTCACCAATATTATAAAGTTTTTCTTCCTCACAGTTTTCTAAAATGTTTATATCCATCATTTCCCTATCAAAATTTTCGTCCAACACACCTCGATGTTCCTCACCTAACCCTTTTCTACCTAAAGTTTGTTCCCGTATAACATCTGTACCTAAATTATTATCTTCTAAACATTCACACAAGCTTGTATCTAACCCATTTTCTCCTAAATTTGTACCTAAAATGTCCTTATCTAAACTTGTACCTAAAATATTCTCTCCTAAACTTGTACCTAAAATGTTCTCACCTAAACTTGTACCTAAAATATTCTCTCCTAAACTTGTACCTAAAATGTTCTCACCTAAACCTGTACCTAAAATATTCTCACCTAAACTTGTACCTTTGTGTAAATCTTTTTGATCTAAATCTGTACTGAAACTACCTTTATCTAACTTCTTGTCCACTAAAATTTCACTTTCTAAATTTTCGCAATCTAATACTCTATCCAAATCATAAGGGTCCTTAGTATTGTCATTCACTAAGCTAATGTTTGTATCACGACCGACTTGGGTTTTACATTCCTCGATTGTAATCATTTTTAAGGTTTCTAAATTAATTTCTAATTTACAAGCTTTCATAAAATCTCGCCCCAGCACAATATTGCAGAGCATAGATTCGCTAGCCACAACAATTAATTTAAACCAAATCTTTATTTCATTTTTTAATACAAAGCATAAAATTTTTCCATAGCTTTTCAATAAGCTTTTGTTTAATCCGAAATAACTTTCTCTAAGAGGTTCTAACTTAATGTTTTTTGGTATACAAGAACGTTTTATGAGCGAAACTGTTCTTCCCGAATCTATTTGGCACTCTGTAATAATGGCTGGTTCGTATTTTTCACACAAAAAATTTTGAATACTCTTACATAGTTGTTTTCCACCTCCTTATTCTGGGGACATACAGCAATACGGTGATCCTCTGCGCCACAGCCATAACACGAACCAGGCTCTCGCTTTGGCTTGGTGCACTCCCACTTCCAGTGCCCCTTGCCGTTGCAGTTGGAGCATCGAGTTTCGTTGTTCGTCGAAGCCGCCTTTGCCGCCGACGCCTTCGCCTTAATTGACGCCCTTGCTGGCAGCTTGATGTCCGCAAACGCTCGCAACATTCTCCTCGGGGCATCAAAACATTGCATTTTAGCCTCCATTCGAAGACTTGGTAATGGAATGCCCTCTACAAGTCCATCCACCAGCTCATCCTCTTCCATTGCCACATCCCGAGCCGATCTGCACTTCTCCTCGAAGTACATCGCAAATTGTTCATCCGGCGACCAGACGCGTGCCTCAAACTTGCGCCTTATGCCGCTGTTTGACTCAGTGCTCCCAAAAAGCTAGCTTTAATTCTTCGATGAGCTCGTCCATTGGCTTCGCCAACCGTCCGGTCTCAGCATGCAGCCATTGTAGGGAATCTCCCTTGAGCTTGATAATCAACAGAATTCGCCGCTGCATGTCCGTTAATCTATGAAGGGCCGAAATACTGTCCCACTGGTCAATCCACGATCGCACACACACCTTGCTGCCGAAGTCCATTAGCATTTCTCTGGCCATGTTAAAACCCGGTGTTGCGAAACTGTCTGTTGCTATTTCGCCATCTCGCTGTACGTCGCCTCTGCCGTTTCCTCTGCCGTCTCCTCTGCCGTCGCCTCGTTGCGAGTTCTGGAAACTTCTGGTAGGTAGCTGTTCAAAGTTCTCAGAACTGTTGTTGTTGGCGTCGTTGTTTCGTCGCCCGCCACTGTCGCCAACTCTAACGCCTAGCTGTCCTTCCTTCTCGGAACCATGCCGAATTCGAGCATTTTCGTCTCTTTCATTCCCGCCGTCTTCGTTGCTCTGGCTGCCGCCGACATTGGCGCCGATCTGGCGATTCAAATTTGCCAGAATTTTTCTCGCCTTGGCAGTTTCCTCGCGCAATTATCCGAAAGTTTCTTTGGCGATCTCCAGCTCACCGTCGATTTCCACGTCCGTGTCACCTAACTTTTCCATCTCCACACACTCTTTCGGATCACTGCCTCGAATCCCAATCGGGACCTTGGCTAGCCTTGCGAACAGCTCCGCTTTTGTACCCTTTGTGGGCAAATTTAACCGCTCCAACCACCGTTTTAATAGCACAACCGTTATATCCGCTATGTTCAAATCCATTATTTTATTTTATTTTTCCAAATGATGAGAAAAAATTTTGATTCTGATCCCACTTCTAAGTTTGTAGCCTGTCTTTAGTAAACACTTCTTATTCTTCTCGTCTCTTACTAATATTTTCTTTATTATTTAATCTGGAACTTTTGATACTTGGTTTTATCTTTTTTTCACTCTTGTCTCTTTTTTACACTTATTGTCTTATTTCACCCCCATCTACTCTCGTTCCGATCTTCTCACCAAGTGATCTGCCGCTCTCAGCAACCACTCAAACAACCCCCATTTTCAGCCAGTCGCTCTCTCATGCTCTCTCTTGAGAGAGCGTAACATCTCTAATTTAGAGTGGCCGAGAGCATACTTCTCTTAACTGGCC